>NC_088420.1:32640505-32810505 GCF_034236695.1 Oncorhynchus nerka | reverse complement strand
CTCTAAACATACACAACAGAGTAGAGGACATACAATCTCAGTGGTTATCAACCCATTCTATACAGCGAGTGGAATGTTTTGCTGCTTTGAAGCCAGGAAACAGCTCTACTTGTAGTAAACCTGGTGACGTTTGAGCCATCCAGCAACCTGCACTCCATCATTAAGTAAAGGTATCATAAAGCTAAAAGGTTAAAGGCTGGGGAAAAGTTGGTGTGTGTGCATAGAGAGATGAGGATGTGCATGGGGACTGAAGATGTGCTGGACTATATTACTTTATCTCCTGTTCTCTTGGAATCGCATCACAATACACCCTTGAAAATATCTCCCAATTAAAATCAAAACATTGTGTTTGTGGATAGATTTTCCTGGGTTCTCCTCATGAAAAGTGCAATTATAATTCTGTGGTGTATAAAACACACTCTCCATGTAGAGTACCCATCCTATTCCTATCCTATTGTCAGTTGGAGGATAAATGTTGAAAAGGCCTAATCCCGAGATGGGCTGGACAGCAGGCTTTAATGAGGAGCCTGTCTCAGAGCCTGTCTTAGGCAGAGCCATGTGATATCCTGGCTGGGGGCTGGGGCTGGGGCCGGCCCCGGTGTGGAGGTCAGGTCGTAATGGAGGGGTCCATGGCTTCCCCTCTGGAGAAGGGCGGAGCCCACTTAGGCTGACCCATTAAGTCAAGTTGCTCTTCCCTGACCTTCCAGAAGCTGCCTAGTTGTGGGACACCGTCAGGCGTGTTTCAGCACAAACAGACTGCCTGCCTGCAGGCAATGGGGTAAAAAAATCTAAATTGAAAGACTCCAGCTATGAACATGGAGGCTGGAGCCTGTGAAAGATGTACATTCAAAGTAAAAAGAGCAGAGATTGAACCTATGGGCTATTATGCAGTAAGTGAAACAGAGCTGCCACTTGAAATGATGGGACAATAGGAGGTTCAAGTCAGTGGGCAGCTAGTGTATCGGGCAGCCAGATCCCAATCTTAGTGACATTACTGACCCAACCTCGCCAGATCCCAATCTTAGTGACATTACTGACCCAACCTCGCACAAACTCTGATCTCTGGTGGCACAAAGAAAGGATTGGAGACCAAAGGGGATTAGTACAAAAAACCGAAGGATAAAATATACATGGAAAAATATGGAGGGAGAGACTTAGTACAGTACATTACTGCTGGACTTCACAGTGATGCAGACGGGAGCCAAGCTGTGCAAATAGTAAATAAAACCGGCAATCTTCAGAGACAGAAAGCTATAATCAACAAAAATCCATATTGAAGGTGAATGCCAGAGTTTTTTCAAAATGTCAGCCCAGTGGGTTTGCAGAAGGGCAGGGATGACAGCTGAGGAGCAGTGAGGAGCAGGGGGCTGAGCAGGCTGGACAGCGGGGACAGGAGGGCTCTATGCTGATGAGGTCCTGGACAGGGGGGCCAGGCAGAGTGCAGTGCTGGGCCAGGAGGACAGTCCCACTCCGCCTCAGCCTGCTCCCGCACGATAAGGCAAGAGGGATGCTCTGTCTACACTGTTGGTACCTTAGGGGAACCATTCACTCACAATACATTACCATACTGAATGTGATCATGATCCGATACTAACATGGTACATGATCTGTAACATATTTTACCATGGATCTGTATTACAGTGGTCGGAAGTAGTTTGAAGTACCAAGCAACTTGGTTTTGGACAAGGTGTTACATTTATGGTACAGATGACCAATTTTGTTCAGTTTGTGTAAGATAGATTTTTGGTCCATTTTGGGGTATAGAAATATTTTCAATTTTAACTCTGATAGAAGTGCAATGAAATTGAGGTGTTTTTATGTTCGATTTCTTTCTTATCCACCTCTGAAAAGCAATGTTTATTATTTTCTGAGGTCTTTTAAGTAATTTAAAAAGTTTTTGGGGGGGGGCACAGTCTTTCTTGAATAAAATAAGTGCAGATTTGCTGAAAATCTGTGGCTTTTATGTGCGGCTGCAGGAGCATGGTGAAATGTTTGGACACTAATACCCATTCATTTCAGTAGATCCATAAATAAAAGCTGCCAGCTATGCGGCTGCCGTGAAGTGGTATTCTTTGGTGCCCAGCGGGATGTCCTGTTCACATTAGCACAGCGGGGGAAACTGGCCGGAACAGCCAGACAACTAAATCAAGACATTTTCAACTTCTGACAAAATTGCTATAGGGGGAGAGACAGTTTGAAAGAGGGATGTGTGTGACTTGTGCATGTCTCTGTGTGTGTTTATATGTGTGTGTGAGAGATCTTTTCAAATGGTTGTATATTCCAATACCTTCAAGAAAAACTCCATGTGGTTGAATAAAAAACGCAATGCTAAGACAAACAATCACTTCTCTCTTTGTCCTTTTTCTGTTTTTATACCAGAAATCGAAGATATTTGAGAATTTGTGCGGGCACTTTTTATCTTTGTAGTTATTTTTTTTATCTCAAAGAGATTAGTATCACCTAGGTATTAAAAATGAAATTTGTAAGGATTTGAACACTTTCAAGCTTAGTTTCTTGTCATAGTCAGACACCTCTGATGATCTATTTCATATATAGATAGAAATGTAGTATTTGATGTCATCTCAATATTACCAATGCATTCCAATTATGATGTTCATGAATTGTTGTGTGATGTGCACTACCATAAACATGATTCGCTTCAGTTGTGCATAAATCATTATGTTGCCTATGCACACAGGATATACCATTCCACAAAGTGTTATCATACGTAAAGCTGGTTGTCTGATTTCATCGTATTATATGACAAGGTTCTGACCTCCTTTCTGGAGGCACAGAAATTAGCACTAGAGTCTATTGCCTGTATGTATAAACTGGACTAATCCCAATTTAAAAGGGATCAAATAAAAATCTCCAAGCATTCGTGCTAAAATTACAAAAGGTCAGAGAGAATGGCACATGGTGTCAGAATGTCACAAAGTATACTCTTAACAGAGTCACAGCCCTGGGCTACATTTGCAGGTGGTCGATTGCCTCATCTTCACAGAGGTTAACTCTTAAGGAGTGCTAAAGTGTGCTAAAAGCTGCAGGTCTGAAAGAGAGGCCTATCATCAGAATAGGCTGCCTTAGTGCCAACAATACCCAGATAATGACAATCCTGACCTCAGTTAAGTAAATCACACAGCCAGGGCTCTTGGATGTGCTGCCCAGAACAATGCAGGGGGAGAAGTGCCCAGCCACACCTGTCGCCAGGGCCTCAGCTGGGATTTACGATGCCAACAGACATGCCATCTTGATTAGGGGGCAAGTTAACCTTTCAACTTAGTGAAAATGAAAAGAAAGGTTTGTGCTCGGATTCCTTCTGCAAATTCTACGTGACTACATGTGGTTCAAAACATCATTGCATATGAAATATCATCCAATACTATGCATGTCACTGCTCCCAAATGCCTATCACATATTGTCTGGGGGAAAAAGAAAACAAGATTTGGCAGTGCCACTGTGAGGTTGTGGCTGGATTTTGTTTGTCTTGGGGCAACCTGGATCCCGTCCAGACAAGCCTTCCTTTGGAGTTCTGTGAACTTGAGATGAGAGGAGTTCTCCCTCTTTCTGTGGGCCCTGCATCTGAGTCTTTGCTGTAGGGTTCAGTGGACCTTGAGAAAACACCAGCAAATCTGTCACCACTGCCCCACCACCACCCACCCCGGGGACAAAGTTGCCTGGCCACTTCTGAAGCTTCAATGACCCAAGGTCTGAACCCTGCTGCTCTCTATTCCCTCTTCTACGCAGCCACTGGGAATCTATGACCTCAAGTTCATCAGGAATCACAGTCACACGGTAGCATCAAAAGCAATGGCAGTTACTGTCATGTTAGCAAAGTACGCTGGTAGCAATGTTGGCTTAGTTCAAATGTGCAACAAAAATTATATCCTAACAAATCTAATCACTGCCTGAATATATACTGTAGACTTTTAGAAATAAAATATGATAATTTCATTCATTTTAAAATATGGGGTATGATTTTATCATATTTATCCTATTTTGTCCAAGCCCAGATGGCCCTTAATTGGTTGGCAAAGGGAGCAAGAAGGTCTGCTTTGAGGCGTGAGTGTGTGATTGTTGCTGTTGAATTGCTGCTGTGAAAGGCTGGCTGCATGATGTAGAGATGGATCAGTGTGAGAACAGGTCACACAAAGGAACCACCAGCCATGCGCACAGGGGGCTAGCCCAGAAGAAAGAGAGACCGAGT
Source organism: Oncorhynchus nerka (assembly GCF_034236695.1). Lineage (NCBI taxonomy): Eukaryota > Metazoa > Chordata > Actinopteri > Salmoniformes > Salmonidae > Oncorhynchus > Oncorhynchus nerka. Next base: position 32,806,298 of record NC_088420.1, on the reverse strand, counting down.
CTTCAGACTCAACACAATCCTTGACCAAAAAATGTAGACTACATATGTGTTGGCATTTATCCATGGAAGGTTTCAGAGAGTATGAAGTATCATTAGTCCATATCCACTGACTAAGCTATCATGTATGCTCAGCTGTTCTTTGAAGGAGAGAAAAATGAAAAGAACGGAAATCACTACATTTAGGACCAATGGCAGACACGCTACTTGGTTTGGAACAAAATAAGTTACATTTTAGAGATTGAAAGCCCTCTCAAATTCATAGACTGAGCTAGATGCAAATACAGATGGTACTGTGGCTGCTATTACTACAACTGTCACTACTACTAGAACTAAGATCTGTAATCCCCAAGTCTCACGCATACCACCTGTTACAAAGAATTCTAAGGCTACCTGCCACAATGATTACCCCCACTGTAGCACTAACATCTGTAATCATGCAACTGGATCCTGGACTTCCTGACGGGCCGACCCAAGGTGGTGAGAGTAGGCAACAACACCTCGGCCATGCTGACCCTTAACACGGGGTCCCCCCAGGGGTGTGTGCTCCCTGTTTACCTATGACTGAGTGGCCACGCATGACTGAAACGCCTTCAAGTTTGCTGATGACAAGACGGTGGTAGGCCTGATCACCAAAAGCGATGAGACTACAGTGAGGTCAGAGAACTGGCAGTGTGGGGGTCAAGAGCTTCAAGTTCCTTTGTTTCCACTTCTCTGGGGACATAACATGGTGATTTCACACCAGAACAGTTGAAGGCACAGTAACGCCTCTTCTCCCACAGGAGGCTGAAACGATTTGGCATGGCCTCTCAGATCCTCAGGAACATTTACAGCTGCACCACTGAGAGCATCCTGACTGGTTGTATCACCGTCTGGTATGGCAACTGCACCGCCCACGACAGGAAAGTCCTACAGTTGGTTGTGCGGGCGGACCAGCGCATCACTGGGGGCGAGCTCCCAGCCACCCAAGACATACTCGCCAGGCTGTGTCTGAGAAAGGCCTGAAAAAGTGCCAAAACTCCAGACACCCGAGACATGGACTGTTCTCCATGCTCCCATCCTGCAGGCAGTACTGGTGCATCAAGGCTCAGACAAACAGACTCCTAAACAGCTTCTATCCCCTGACCATAAGACTGTTAAATGGCTAACAACTACTGTTCTTCCTCTCCCACAGACTATCCACATGGACTCTTTGCCCATCCACAGGTCTCTACCCATTCAGACACAACCTACACTGCTGCTAAAATGATTATTGATTACATGTATTACTCCATTACACTGCTGTCCATTGACTATTGACTGTCATTGCCATTAGTATTTATCTATTTATCCTGCTGCTGGTCACTATTACTCCTGTATACATGTACATATATCGTACAACCAGTACCCTTTTATGTATAAAGCAACCACTCCAGTACCCCTGCACATTGAATAATGTATATATTGAGTGTACAAAACATTAGGAACACCTTCCTAATATTGAGTTGCAACCCCCACTTTTGAGATCAGAACATCCTCGACTCATCGGGCATGGAGTGTCAAAAACATTCCACAGGGGTGCTGGCCAATTTTGATTGCAATGTTTGACATCAATAAGGGATCATAGCTTTCACCTTGATTCACCTGGTCAGTCTATGTTATGGAAAGAACGTTTTGTATACTCAGTAAATACTTGAGAAAAATGAATAAAAACAAAAATAATATTAGTTCTTGTGTGGTTTTTATTATTTCATTTTATATTCTGTTAGTATCTATATTCTTATTATAATTATAATTATTATCACTGCATTGTTTGGATAGAGCTCTCAAAGGAAGAATTTCACTGTATTGTTTTACATCTGTTGTATCCTGGGCACATCACGTATAAACTTTGAAACATGAAATACTACTTTCTAAAATGTCCTCTACAATTTTAACTTGATCGTTCTCTACAACAAGCACTACATCTAAGAGCATTTCAATAGAGCCACATGGATTCATGTCCTTTAGCTGGCAACACCAGTTTCACCCACACCTATATTCACAGACATGCACGTATGCTTCTACAATACATTCAATTGCTCTGTCTTGGGTGAATTTGACACTGCTTGGTGCTTGGAATTTGACACTGCTTTATGCTCTTTGAGGAGAGACATGGCTGAAAAAGATGAAGACCTTACACTTGTGCAACAGCTACAAGACAATGTCTTTAAGAGCAAAAGGCAAAATTAACCTGTGTCAAGTCGATAGGCCATGTGAGAGGTTGAGCAGGCCATCAAATCAACGGAGGTCCAACACAGGATCCTATTATTAATGACACTGAATGGCTGCCTCGGCCAAAAGTCTCCAGCGCCAGAGAAGTTCAGGTGTTACTTGATTCATTAGAGCTTCTGTCTCAGCCAATATGATGGCCTGTTGTCCTGAGTGGGTTGGAAACGGAATGTATTTTATTCCTGCCAACACTATGTCACTTTAATGTATTTTTCTGATGCCCAGTCTTGACACCTGGTAAAGGTTTGAGAGAAAGAGGTAGCTAAGGATCACAGGAGAGCCCTATTTAAAGGGAGTGGTTGACACTAGTGATATTTCTTGCTCCTCCTTTGCAGCTTCAACATCCTCCTTAAAGAGAAAATGTGTCACATTAAATGCAGAAATGTTGTAGGTTGTTTGAAAGTGCAGATAAAGATCAGTCATTACTCAATGTTCTTTTACAATTTGGTCAGGCACGGACACTATCACCTGCACGTTTAAAACTGATCACAGATGGCCATGGGGATGATGGTACTGAAGATATTAACATATCGCTGCAACAATTAAAATTAAAGATCCAATCTCTTAAAATGTATTCGTGACTCAACTAGGAGGCAGAAATCTCTGTGATAATTCATATTGTTAGAAATACACTACACTGAAAGCCTTTGCAAAATTGTAGTGGGTAATATTTATCATATAAGTGTACTAAATATATATAGTGCATTCGGAAAGTATTCAGACCCCTTGACTTTTTCCACATTTTGTTACGTTACAGCCTTATTCTAAAATTGATAAAACATTTGTTTTCTCATCAATCTACACACAATACCCCTTAACGACAAAGCGAAAACAGGTTTTTAGAAATATTAGCAAATGTATTACAAAAAAACACACACCTTTTTTACATAAGTATTCAGACCCTTTGTTATGAGACCAGAAATTGATCTCGGGTGAATCCTGTTTCCATTGATCATCATTGAGATGTTTCTACATGATTTGGAAAGGCACACACCTGTCTATTTAAGGTCCCACAGTTGACAGCGCATATCAGAGCAAAAACCAAGCCAGGCAGGTGACCGAGATCCCAATTGTCAATCTGACAGAGTTCCTCTGTGGAGATGGGAGAACGTTCCAGAAGGACAACCATCTCTGCAGCACTCCACTAATCAGGCCTTTATGGTAAAGTAGCCAAATGGAAGCCACTCTTCAGTAAAAGGAACATGAGTCCCTGCTTGGAGTTTTCCAACAGGCATCTAAAGGACTCTCAGACCATGAGAAACAAGATTCTCTGCTCTGATGAAACCAAGATTGAACTCTTTGGCTTGAATGCCAAGGGCCACGTCAAGAGAAAACCTGATACCATCCATACTGTAAAGCATGGTGGTGGCAGCATCATGCTGTGTGGATGTTTGTCAGCGGCAGGGACTGAGAGACTTGTCAGGATCAAGGGAAAGATGAACAGAGCAAAGTACAGAGATCCTTCATGAAAACCTCTTCCAGAGCGCTCAGGACCTCAGACTGGGTCGAAGGTTTACCTTCCAACAGGACAACGACCCTAAGTACACAGCCAAGACAATGCAGGAGTGGCTTTGGGACAAGTCTCAATGTCCTTGAGTGACCCAGCCAGAGCCCTGAGCCTGAACCCGTCAAACATCTCTGGAGAGACCTGAAAATAGCTGTGCAGTGATGCTCCCTATCCAACCTGACAGAGTTTGAGAGGATCTGCAGAGAATAATGGGAGAAACTCCGCAAATACAGGTGTGCCAAGCTTGTAGCATCAAACCCAAGACTCAAGGCTGTAATCACTGCCAAAGGTGATTGAACAAAGTACAGAGTAAAGGGTCTGAATACTTAAGTAAATGTGATATTTGCGTTTTTTCAAAAAATATATTTTACTTTGTCATTATGGTGTATTGGGTGTAGATTGATGAGGGGAAAAAAGTAATGTATTTAATTTTAGAATAAGGCAGTAACGTAACAAAATGTGGGGTCTGAATATTTTCTGAATGCACTGTATACCCAACAACAATATAAACACAACGTGTAACAATTTCAAAGATTTAGCTGAGTTACAGTTCATATAAGGAAATCAGTCAATTTAAATAAATCCATTAGGCCCTAATACATGGATTTCACATGACTGGGCAAGGGCACAGCCATGGGTGGGCCTGGGATGGCATAGGCCCACCCACTTGAGACCCAGCCAATCAGAATGAGTTTTCCCCCACAAATGGGCTTTATTCCAGACATAAATACTGCTTCCCTCCTCCCCCTATGACGATCCCGCAGGATGTGGAGGTCCTGGGTTGGTATCATTACACGTGATCTGCGGTTGTGAGGCCAGTTGGACGCACTGACACATTTTCTAAAACAACATTGGTGGCGGCATATGGTAGAGAAATTAACATTCAATTATCTGGCAACAGCTCTGATGGACATTCCTGCAGTCAGCATTTCAATTGCGTGCGCCCTCAACTTGAGATGGGCGGACCAGCGCATCACTGCACAATTTAGAGTTGCCCTTTATTGTCCCCAGCACAAGGTGCACCTGTGTAATGATCATGCTGTTTAATCAGCTTATTAATATGCCACCTGTCAGGTGGATGGATTATCTTGACAAATTATCTTGATTATCTTGACAAAGGATAAAATGCTCACTAACAGGGATGTAAACAAATTTGTGCACAAATAAGCTTTTGGTGCCTATGCAAAATGCCTGAGATCTTTTACTTCAGCAGATGAAACATGTTGTGTTTATATTTTTGTTCAATGTGTCTACTTACAGTGGGGCAAAAAAGTATTTAGTCAGCCACCAATTGTGCAAGTTCTCCCACTTAAAAATATGAGAGAGGCCTGTAATTGTCATCATAGGTACACTTCAACTATGACAGACAAAATGAGAAAAAAAATCCAGAAAATCACATTGTAGGATTTTTTATGAATTTATTTGCAAATTATGGTGGAAAATAAGTATTTGGTCACCTACAAACAAGCAAGATTTCTGGCTCTCACAGACCTGTAACTTCTTCTACAGAGAGGCTCCTCTGTCCTCCACTCGTTACCTGTATTAATGGCACCTGTTTGAACTTGTTATCAGTATAAAAGACACCTGTCCACAACCTCAAACAGTCACACTCCAAACTCCACTATGGCCAAGACCAAAGAGCTGTCAAAGGACACCAGAAACAAAATTGTAGACCTGCACCAGGCTGGGAAGTCTGAATATGCGATAGGTAAGCAGCTTGGTTTGAAGAAATCAACTGTGGAACAATTATTAGGAAATGGAAGACATACAAAACCACTGATAATCTCCCTCGATCTGGGGCTCCACACAAGATCTCACCCCGTGGGGTCAAAATGATCACAAAAACGGTGAGCAAAAATCCCAGAACCACACAGGGGGACCTAGTGAATGACCTGCAGAGAGCTGGGACCAAGGTAACAACCAAGGCCCGTCTGAAGTTTGCTAGAGAGCATTTGGATGATCCAGAAAAAGATTGCGAGAATGTCAATCTTTTATATATATATATATATATATAATATTCAGATCCTCTCAAACTCTATATTAAGAAATATATATATATATATATTTTATATATTGTCCTTAATACAAAGTGTTATGTTGGAGGCAAATTCAACAGTACCACTGTCCATAATTTCAAGCATGTTGGTGGCTGCATCATATTATGGGTATGCTTGTCATTGGCAAGAACTAGGGAGTTTTTTTAAGCACAGGCAAAATCCTAGAGGAAAACCTGGCTTTCCAACAAACACTGGGAGACAGATTCACATTTCAGCAGGACAACAACCTAAAGCACAAGGCAAAATCAACACTGGAGTTGCTTAACAAGATGACATTGAATGTTCCTGAGTGGCCTAGTTAGTTTTGACTTAAATTGGCTTGAAAATCTATGGCAAGACTTAAAAATGGCTGTCGATCAATGATCAACAATCAACTTAACAGAGTTTGAAGAATTAACTAAAATAGTCATATGGAAATAGTGTACAATCTAGGTGTGCAAAGCTCTTAGAGACTTACCCAGAAAGACTCACAGCCATAATCGCTGCCTAAGGTGATTCTGTTATAAAAGCTACTGAGGATTGTAGCTGACTCTATAGCCACTCCTATCTGTCATATCTTTAGTCTGAGCCTAGAGGAAAGTCTTTGTCCTCAGGTCTGGAGTGAAGCCAAAGTCATTCCGCTACTGAAGTGTGGCAAAGCCACTTTTACTGGTTCTAACAGCAGACTTTCAGCATGCTTATAGAGAAGGGCACTCAACACGTACTGCACTGACACAAATTACTGATGATTATTTGAAAGAAATGAATAATAAGATTGTGGGAGCTGTGCTGTTAGATTTCAGTGCAGCCTTTGATATTATTGGCCATAATCTGTTGTTGAGAAAACATATGTATTGTGGTTTTTCAAGCTCTGCCACATTGTGGATTCAGAGCTATCTATCTAATATAACTCAGAGGGTTTTCTTTAATGGAAGCTTCTCTAATGCCAAACATGGAAAAAGTGTGGTATACGCAGGGCAGCTCTCTAGGCCCTCTACTCTTTTCTATTTTTACCAATGACCTGTCACTGGCATTTAAGAAAGTTGGTGTGTCCATGTATGCTGATGATTCAACCATAAATGCATCAGCAACCACAGCTAATGAAGTCGCTGAAACCCTAAACAAAGAGTTGGTCTGTTTTGGAACGGGTAGCCAGCAATAAACAGGTCCTTAACATCTCTAAAGCTAAGAGCATTGTATTTGGTATAAATCATTCCCTACATTCCAGACCAGATCTGGTAATGAATGGTGTGGCTGTTGAAAAAGTGTTACCTTAGATAGTAAACAGTCATGCTCAAAACATATGGATTCAATGGATGTAAAAATGGGGAGAGGTCTGTCCGTAATAAATAGATACTCTGCTTTTTTTTACACCACACTCCAAAAAGCAAGTCCTGCAGGCTCCAGTTGTCTTATCTTGATTATTGTCCAGTCATGTGGTCGAGTGCTGCAAGGAAAGACCTAGTTACAAAAACATGTATTCATGGGTGTGAAAACGTATGTAAATTTAATTTTAAATAAACTTGCTAAACTTTCTGAAAACATGTTCTCTTTGTCATTATGGGGTATTGTGTATTGTGTGAAAAAAATATATTTCATCCACTTGAATTCAGGCGGTAATACAACAAAATGTGGGGTATGAATACTTTCTGAAGGCACTGTATGTTTTGGGCACATCTAATACAACCCATTACTCACAGTACCACTCTCCATATTTTCAAGCATAGTGGTGGCTGCATCATGAAATGGGTATGCATGTAATTATTAAGGACTGGGGAATTATTTAGGATGAAAAAGAAAGAATGGAGTTAGCACAGGAAAAATCCTAGAAGAAAACCTGGTTCAGTCTGCTTTTCACCAGACACTGGGAGATTAATTCAACTTCAGCAGGACAATAACCTAAAACACAAGGCCAAATCTACACTGGAATTGCTTACAAGGAAGACAGTGAATGTTCCTGAGTAGCCGAGGTACAGTTTCGATTTAAATCTACTTGAAAATCTATGTCAATACCTGAAAATGGTTGTGTAGCAATGATCAACAACCAATTTGAGCTTGAAGATTTTAGAAAATAATAATGGGCAAATGCTCTTAGATTTACCCAGAAAGACACACGGCTGTAAATCGCTGCCAAATGTGCTTCTACAAAGTAATGACTTAGAGGTGTGAAAACTTATGTAAATGAGATATTTCTGTATTTAATTTTCAATAAATTAGCAAACATTTTAAATTTCACTTTATCATTATGGGGAATTGTGTGTAGAAGGGTGGAAATTATATATTTTTTAAATCCATTTTGAATTCAGGCTGTAACACGCCAAAATATGGACTAAGTCAAGGGGTATGAAAACTTTCTGAAGGCACTGTATACAGTTGAAGTCGGAAGTTTACATACACTTAGGTTGGAGTCATTAAAACTCGTTTTTCAACCACTCCACAAATGTCTTGTGAACAAACTATAGTTTTAGCAAGTCGGTTAGGACATCTACTTTGTGCCATAAACAAGTAATTTTCCAACAATTGTTTAAAGACAGGTAATTTCACTTATAATTCACTATATCACAATTCCAGTGGGTCAGAAGTGTACATACACTAAGTTGACTGTGCCTTTAAACAGCTTGGAAATTCCAGAAAATTATGTCATGGCTTTAGAAGCTTCTGATAGGCTAATTGGCATCATTTGAGTCATTTGGAAGTGTATCTGTGGATGTATTTCAAGGTCTACCTTCAAACTCAGTGCCTCTTTGCTTGACATTATGGGAAAATCAAAAGAAATCAGTCAAGACCTCAGAAAAAAATTGTAGACCTTCACAAGTCTGGTTCATCTGTGGGAGCAATTTCCAAACGCCTGAAGGTAACACAATCATCTGTACAAATAATAGTTTGCAAGTATAAACACCATGGGACCATGCAGCCGTCATACCGCTCAGGAAGGAGACGCATTCTGTCTCCTAGATATGAATGTACTTTGGTGCGAAAAGTGCAAATCAATCCCAGAACAACAGCAAAGCACCTTGTGAAGATGCTGTAGGAAACTGGTACAAAAGTATCTATATCCACAGTAAAACAAGTTCTATAATGACATAACCTGAAAGTCCACTCAGCAAGGAAGAAGCCACTGCTCCAAAACCGCCATAAAAAAAGCCAGACTGCGGTTTGCAACTGCAAATGGGGACAAAGACCGTACTTTTTGGAGAAATGCCCTCTGGTCTGATGAAACAAAAAAATAACTGTTTGGCCATAATGACCATCGTTATATTTGGAGGAAAAAGGGGGAGGCTTGGAAGCCAAAGAACACCATTCCAACCGTGAAGCATGGGGGTGGCAGCATCATGTTGTGGGGGTGCTTTGCTGCAGGAGGGACTGGTGCATATCACAAAATAGATGGCATCATGAGGTAGGAAAATGATGTGAATATATTGAAGCAACATCTCAAGACATCAGTCAGGAGGTTAAAGCTTGGTCGCAAATGGGTCTTCCAAATGGACAATGACCCCAAGCATACTTCCAAAGTTGTGGCAAAATGGCTTAAGGACAACAAAGTCAAGGTGTTGGAGTGGCCATCACAAAGCCCTGACCTTAATCCCATAGAAAATTTGTGGGCAGAACTGAAAAAGCGTGTGCGAACAAGGAGGCCTACAAACCTGACTGGTTACACCAGCTCTGTCAGGAGGAATGGGCCAAAATTCACCCAACTTATTGTGGGAAGCTTGTGGAAGGCTACCCGAAACATTTGACCCAGGTTAAACAGTTTAAAGGCAATGCTACCAAATACTAATTGAGTGTATGAAAACTTCTGACCCAATGGGAATGTGATTAAATAAATGAAAGCTGAAATAAATAATTATCTCTACTATTATTCTGACATTTCACATTCTTAAAATAAAGTGGTGATCCTAACTGACCTAAGACAGGGTATTTTTACTAGGATTAAATGTCAGGAATGGTGAAAAACGGAGCTTAAATGTATTTGGCTAAGCTGTATGTAAACTTCCGACTTCAACTGTACATATAACGTTTGTAAAACAGTATGTAAACATTATTAAAGTGACCAGTGTTCAATGACTATGAGTATATGGTAGTGGTCTCTAAGGTGCAGGGTAGAGTACCGGGTAATAGTCGGCTAGTAACAGTGACTGAGTTCAGGGCAGGGTACCAGTCAGAGGCCGGCTAGTGGTGACTATTTAACAGTCTGATGACCTGGAGATAGAAGCTGTCTTTCAGTCTCACGGTCCCAGCTTTGATGCACCTGTACTGTCTTCGCCTTCTATATTGTAGTGGGACTAGTGAGTCCATTTAGGATGTCACAGTATGTAAACACTTGTGTGGGGGATGAGACTAATGTAAAGAAGACAGAATTTCTAAAGACAATAAACCCCTTTGCAATAAGTAAATGCAGGGTTTACCCTGTACAGAAACAAGTTACCACAGAGATTATACACCCTTATAGATTGCATCGGTCCTCTTCAGGGAAGAACTTTCAAATAGATACCAAACATGGCTGTAGTAGTATTATTCTATCACACATTTCAGATATCTGGATACTGTGTGCGAGAGAGAGATACATTTTGGCCCCTCAGAGGGGGGAAGGGTATACGGGCCCTTAAATCATTGTCCTTCGTGTTTTGCTGGGCCTTTTGCTATGCGGCCAGAGAGCACATAAATTAGGGCCGAGCCTACACAATTGCAAAAATAATTATATGTTTTCAGACTAGTTTTTGCATAATGTTTTGCATCTCTCTATTGAAGTGGACAGACAGACTAAACTGATGTAGCATAATAGCTGTCAATGGCTGTGCAGTGTTAATAATGTAATATGCCTCTCCCTTGGGCGGCTGATCTCCTCATCTGGGTCATGATGAGTATTAAAAGGGTTAAGGGTGCACAGTAAATTTATTGTGGTTCTTCCAACACCAACGGGCCAGAGCACTAATGGATGACCTTGGGGTTTGGCTGCTCCAGACTTGGGGAGATCATGTCTCACCACCCCCATAGCAGCAGCATGACCCCATCCCACTCTGCCCCTGGCCTCAACCTTTAACTCGCTGATCTTTGACCAAATTATTAAGCAGACACCTGCTTTCCGGTGTTTGGCCAGTGTGGGGGATGGACTAGCCCAGGCAACTCTAATTTGATGTAAATGTGTGGTGTGACAGTATCCCTCTCTCCAAAGACATCCCATCTGTTTGACTTTCCAGCAGTATGGCAACGCTGTCTCTAGCCCTGTATTATTTTTGGGAAGTATTGCTTGTATGCTCTACAAGTAAGGTTGTTGTTAACAGATTAAACTCATCATATCTTATACTGTATTTCTCATAAGTTTAGAGTTCTTTTGATATCTGAACCAATATGTTCACTGCTTTTTAGAATCTAGTGTTCTTATTAGACACACATACATAATGTACTTGCACACACTACCCCTAACCACGACATGCTAACGTTGTGCAGAGTGCAGTTTTATTTGTTTGGACATATACACTAGGGAGGAGACAGGTATTTATACGAGATAAACTGTGTCCCCATGGCGGTTGGCTCAGAGGACATTATTTCCTGCTCAGTCTAATATGTTGTGAGAGGTGAGTCTGCTTTCAGGACTGGACTTCAGGTGTGTTTCTTGGGGGCAAAGAAGCTCACTGTATTAGAGCAGCTCCTAGTGGCTCATAACTGAAGTAAGAAGGTAAATGAATCAACCTCGTTGTTTAATTATACTAATTTAGGGTTTGTCACATTTCTGAGGTTTGTGGTTCCATTGGTATAACTGTGCACTCTTCAATTTGCTTAAGTCTGAGGAAAAGGTAAAGAAAACATATCAGACACATACATAAAATACATTGCACATTGCAGAATGTATCTATGTATTTTATTTAATTAGCTAACTATACTGATTTTTAATTCCATACATTATTGAAATCAGGGGCACTGTTTTGTATTTTGGAGTGGTTATTAAAGACAGAAATGGTAAGTGATGAAATGGTAAGGTACATTTGGTAATAGTGTCATTATATCCACTGGAAAATGTAGTCCTCTGTCAAGGGCGCGTAGGTAGTAACTCAGACCCCAAAGACCCTTCTGGACCTCAGGGACTCACATATGTCAAACTTCAGAAAAAAAAGTTAAAAACCTCTAGCCATTAAGGTATAGCTTGGGAATGACACTGACCTAGGTCTGCCATCTTGCATTGTCCCACCATCTGCACAAATGTGAACTTTGCCTTTAAATACTGCCTTCTCAATTAACATGTCCAGCTGGGTGGAGAATTCTGTCAGCTCCCTAATATCATTACTGCCACACCAGAACGGGATATTCATATAAAACAGTGCCCATAGCTTTTCCCCTTGCTATGGGAGAGCTTCTGTCTTTAGTGCCATAATGAGGTTCACAGACAGCAGGGTCATTCTAGAACCAATGGTCTGTTCAGGGCAAAACGGGTAAAAGATAAACTTTTCCTTCTCCTCTCCTGCTCATTAGGAAGCTCAGACACAGTGGAAGCACCTATCTGGCAACTTGTCCATAGACACACATCATGTTCCACTGCTTTCTGACACCGAGTCTCAAGCCTTGTGTGAGTTATACCGGTGGACACAGACAAAGAGGGTTGAGAATGTATCAAGTCTATTTCCAAAGGGCTGTCTGTGTGGTGTTTGTGATAGCTCCATTAAGAGCATGAAGGACACTGAAACGTGCCTGTTTGTCTGGGTTTGTGTCTGTCTGTGTTTGCTTGTGTGGATAACTGCACTTTTCAGAGAAAAAACTCTGAGATCATAAATTTGGGGATGTCTTTGAATGTAGGACACTGCCGCTGTACCGGTTAATCTCCCCCCACGGCTTTGCAGACGGTAGTGGATTTAGGAGTTGGCATCATAACTGACCAGTGCTGTTTGATTAGATAACAGGGGCTCTACTGCAGGCATCAATCGTCCACTATGCTGAAATGAAACGGTTCACACAACGGTCCCCGTCCATTCTGCTTCGAACACGATGGGGGTGACTGACGCCATGGGCTGCCAAACAGCGTTCGCCATGGTGATACCACGGAAGGCACCAGCTTGCACCAGATGCTGGGAATTAGTTGTCCCTATGACGGTCAAGGGTTTGTGTCCAGAGCTGCTTCTAAGGGACAGATTGAATGGGGTTGCAGGTTATGCTTCTGTGCCAAAAAGGCCACAAACACAGTCAGGATATACTTACTAGCAACATGTTCAGTTAGTATCCTCCTTAGCTCATGATTAACACTAAGACATACAGTACTGTTTATGGAGTCCATGTGTGTGGTTCATACTGCACCAGGCAGGGAGTGTGGTTTCTTGGCTTTGGGGACATAGTCATTGGGTGGCCAAAGGATGCAGATTGGCTCATTATGCTTGGTTAATATGCTGACCAGATGAAGACCCTTTTGTCTTCTTTTGCTGCCAATAGAAGTCCAGCTACACATGGAAGGACACCAAGCAGACAGACTACCGAGCCAGGGAGCCCACATTTGCCACATACAAATCCAGTGTGTACAACAATCTCTATGACAGTGAACCCCAACAAACAGTAGCTATAAACCCCACAGGTTGATGCTTTAGTTCGCTATAGAATAAATTATACAGACAGCAGAATTATTTAACTCTATTGTTTTCTTGGACTACATGTGAATGCTGCCTTAGGCTTCAGCTGAAGGTTATTCTGGCAGTCATGGTTTAACTACACAGCTGTAAAAACAATGGAACGATTTCAGTAATTTGTTTGTTCCCCCACAGAAAATGTTTTGTTGTAGTTTGTGTCATTATAAAGTTCACTAAATCTAGCCACTTGTGAATAAACATAACCCCTGTTGCAGGCAGGCTTGTAAATTGTTTTACAGTTTTTGCAGGATTGTCATGAGCTGTTCTCTTTAGAGACTGACCTCTTTAAAAAGTGACCCCTCCTCTCAGTGAAGCATGTGCAGGAAGGCCATAGAATGAACGTTCATATTGCATTCATGGATTGGATCCATCATCTGATAGTCCTCATACTCAGTCCAATACTTTGTTGTATTGCATGGAAAATCACTTAGAACCATATCCAAGAGGATACAGTATATGGATTTTATTAATACAAAACAAAAGTTTATATTTTACAAGAGATTGGATGTGATTTCAGCACCAGGGCATTGACTGGTTAATCTTAGCCCAAGTTGTACAGTGGTATTGATGGATGTCACTTTAGATAGTCATGCATTTAGGGTCTGCATGGGGGAAAATAATGTACAACAATGATATCTTTGATCATTGCAAGAACTCCCTAACACAAGAACTGTGTCGAGTGTGGTTATCATCAACCCATTTTCTATTCCCACCAGCACAAATCATTCCATGGCTCCTCCATCCCCATGCGCTAGAGCTGGGCTTCAAAAGCAATTTCAGCTGAAAAATATGGTGCTTTTCTTCAATTTTCAAGCCATTTGTACCGGGGTTAGTGTTGTTTACCTAGCTAGTACACTGGTATTTACATACCTCTTTAAAGAAAAAAATAGCTTGGTGTGATTTATGGACTGCAGCAATTTTCCATGTTGTGCACCTAATCTGAAAGGTTATTGAGAAAGGTCACATTGACCATACAAACACCATGGCTCTTCCACAGAGACTGGCTGGATATTCATTTTCCTTAAGATATGTCAGGTTGGCTTGCATTGGAAGAGTATTATGATATGCAAAGACTATGGATTTGAAAATATCTTTGATTTAATTGTTTGCTTCAATGCTGAGAGAGAGAGAGAGAGAGAGAGAGAGAGAGAGAGAGAGAGAGAGAGAGAGAGAGAGAGAGAGCTATCAGGATCAATCCCATGTTTCAGAGTTGTAACCTTTACCCTGTCCCTTGACTGAGAAAGGATATGAGACCATTGGTTTAAAATAGAGAAGGAAAGTACATTTAAAAGTACTTAGTGAATATGATATGGTTTACTGGTCTTTCCGTCTATTCCTTCATTTCCCAAACACATTGTGTGTGAAACCTATCTTTGTTTTGATCTGGCTTGAATTTGATCTGCTTGGCAGGGAAGAATAACCTACAGCCAATCTTCTATGATTTATCAAACTATCATTGGCTAATAAGATGGCATCCTGCCTGCCTGAGGTAAGAGTCTTTGAACATGCAGAGTTACCAAGAAATGGGAATGCTTTAATTTAATATCCATTTAAGGCTGACTTCGTCTATGTACCCTCATTAATATTAACTTTGTCTTGTTGCTCTATGGTATAACTATGTGGCATGTTTCTGCTAGATGGGAAAAAAATAGAACTCCCGAAAAGGTCACATAAATCACAGAGCAGCAGAACACTAGGCAAAATAATAAAGGGCATCACAATCAAGCTATCAAATTGGGACACGCCACTGGTGTTGAAATGACAGAGAAGCCCAATGCATTGTAAGCCTGACACTAGGTATGAATTATTTCCAATGAAAGGCATTGTTTGCTGGAAGCTACATTTCATGCCATTTTAATTGCTGGGAGAAACCGTTACAATGAGGATAATTGCTGTGCGTTTAGATCTTAGAACGTTTATTTCTATAGCTAATCACATCTAACAGCTTATATCAAATGAGGGTGCATAAAATAAACCTTTTTGAGATTTACTTCCAAAGATGTTACTTATGAAATGCTTTGTCCAACTTTGGGAAACACTCAACAAAGCTATAATACTGTACTGTACTTTTATCTTAACTGGACTTGCCAGTTCAGTTTCCATTAGAACATATTGCACATTTAAAAGATATTACTACAATATTCATCATATATGACTAGATTTACTTTCTAGTATAAAGTGTCAAGGTTATTATCCTCCCGCGGGTTTAGCATTTCTGATAGGTCTACCGTTGCTCATTATTTACAGTGAGTTCAGCGCACCCCTCTTTAGCATGGACAGACCATTTCATTGGGAAGCAGAGGATCAAGTTCAGTCTTAATGACAACCCCTCGCTGACCTCTCCAGAGAGAAAACAAATGGAACCTCAAGGTGATGTTTCAATTTCACTAACCACTTGGGTGTCCTGGGGAAAAGAACAGATGTAGCCCTGAGGAAGGGGAAGGGGTGAGGTGCAGGTCAAGGTCACCATACGCCAAGGTTAGGGTCAGATAAGCACGGCTGGCTCAGGGTCTTCAGATGCCCAAAGGCCATTAGAGGTGGTGGGGGTGGGGCTCAGGAGCTTTGGATCAAGTGATGCTCCTCTGAGGGGCTGAGGGCAGGGGCACCAGGGTTCACCACTGTCATCTGCACAGGGCTATACAGTTGCCCTAGGAGCGATCATATGTTTTGGACAGTAGATACCATAGCAGCTACCATTCAACTCACTAAGTTTATATTGTGTATCTAATAACAAAACTTTACCTCATGGAGTCGTCAGAATATAACACATGTGATACAACACATTAATTGATCATTGAAATTATCAATTAGGAATATCAGGTTTGACATAAAACGTCTGTTACAGGAATAAGCATTTACAGTGTATTGAGTTGCAGTGAAGCCAATGTGTTTATAATTCAGAAAAGAAAGAGACAACGTTTCGACAGCTTGATCAAATGACTTATTAGAAAAAATATATATATAGCAAACTAATTTGATAAAAGGCTTTTATTAATAAAAGCAACAGTATTTAATTGCAAATTAAAAATAAATTAGCTCAATATATTTTTCAAGGAAGTAAAATATCAATAAGAGACACTAGATTCAGTAGGAGATACTAGCTCTGGCACACTTATTTTGACTTAAAACAACCTAAGTGATTTGTTTGATTCCCTAGTTTGTAAGGTGCAATAATAACCGAGGAGGGAAATTTTCTAAATGTGTTCAACTAGAGAAATATCACTGGAATGAGACTGCAATTACTGTCATATTCATGGGGAGGAGTATACTAATAAGGAGAGTTTTCTGCAGATCAAATCAAATGTATTCTGGCGGGTTGGGATTCTCTTCATTAGAAGAGGCCAGTTATTTCATAAACTCTTGAAGACCCTAAGTATAGTTCTACTAGTTGTCATTCATTGCTACAGTATATACTTATTATTATATAGCTATGTTATGTTGTATCATGCTATATTGTTTTACATTGTATAATTTGGAAATGATCCACCCACTATAATTGTCTTGAGGGTAGTAAATATCCGAAAGAGAAATTCAATAGCTCTATTCATCAACTTAAACTCAATGGAACAGTGAATTACACTTTTAGAAGAATGTTGATCCTCCATTCATCTATTTTTTTTTTCAGGAGACACCAACGACTTAAACAAGGTACATACTTTTGATATTTTAGGTAGACGTGCTAATCGAATTAGGTAAAATATATGTATGTGGTGCTGAGTTAAACTCAGAAAAACAAATGAATATTTAATGATTAGAATTGATACTGGAATCCCATCTGATTTCCTCTCTATGCAGAACATTAGCAATGCACACTTTATTGAGTTTACATAGAAGCGGTCAAGGGAACCTGAGCTAAAGTGAATAAACAAGTCATCACATATGTTGACACATGTTTCCATGGCGTTCATGTGATATGAAGACTAAAACAAGTTGTATGCTGATAAAGCTATGATCGTGACATGTCACATGCTGGTTCAACTTTATTTGTGGCACTTGTAATAAAGCTGAGGTCGATCAGATTTTCCACAGAAGGGATATTTTGTAAGTGAGTTCATTAGCCTTATTATTAGCTTAATTCCATACATTAAACCAGTAAATGGCAACCATATTTGCAAAAGGTATGATATACACGTTGCTACTACAGATCACCATGATGTGTGAATAAAACAGAAAGTGTAAAGAAGGATAACCATCACGTGGACCGTAATGAAGATAATGAAGAATAAAGAAGATATGGGAGAAGATAAACAGGAGGGGGCAGAGAGAAGAGACGTGCCTTCACAAAGGTCAGTCCTTCTTTGTAGTCAATAATTGACATTTAAACGTGCATTTCAAACGTCACTGATAATGTTACACGAGATAATGGAGAGAGACCTGCTTCCACTGGCATGCAATTATGAGCATAATGAGATGCAAAAATGCAAATGTCTTTGTGCATGCCCCAGCCTCCTTTTGTGGGCTGCCGTGGCGTCTGTGGTGGATGATAGATGCCATGCTGGTGGTGGCAGACAGAATGGTGACATGTGGGAGTGGGAGCAAGCAGAGAACAGAATTGGGGCAAATATGCCACACACCCTCTGAAAAAATGTATCCCACTACTGCCCTAGCTAATGCTTTCCTGAATACTCTCCAAACCTCCACTTTGCAGTTGATTAATTGTTACAGACAGACAGCTCTTTGAGTCAATTTATGACATGCAAAAATATATAAATGTTATTGTTTAATTTCTGCATGTTTACGTGACTCCAGTAAATGAATGCCTCCCATCTTTCTCTCCCCAAGCAAAATATATACAGTATATACAAAAAAAGATATACAATATATACAAAAGTATGTCGACACCCCTTCAAATGAGTGGATTCGGCTATTTTAGCCACACCCGTTGCTGACAGGTGTATAAAATCGAGCAGACAGCCATGCAAACTCCATAGACAAACATTGCAATAGAATGACCTTACTGAAGAGCTCAGTGACTTTCAGCGTGACACTGTCATAGATGCCACCTTTCCAACAAGTCAGTTTGTCAAAAATCTGCCCTGCTAGATCTGCCCCGGTCAATTGTAAGTGCTGTTATTGTGAAGTTGAAACGTCTAGGAGGAACAATGGCCCAGCCATGAAGTGGTAGACCACACAAGCTCACAGAACGGGACCACTGAAGCGAGCAGCGTGTAAAAATCGTCTGAGTTCAAAACTGCCTCTGGAAGCAATATAAGCACAATAACTCTTGGGGAACTTCATGAAATGGATTTCCATGCAGCCGCACACAAGCCTCAGATCACCATGCACAATGCCGAGCATCGGCTGAAGCAGTGTAAAGCTCGCTGCCATTGCCAGTAGAGCAGTGGAAAAGCATTCTCTGGAGTGATGAATCACGCTTCACAATCTGGCAGTCCGACGGACAAATCTGGGTTTGGCGGATGCCAGGAGAACGCTACCTGCCCCAATACCAACTGTACAGTTTAGTGGAGGAGGAATAATGGTCTGGGGCTGTTTTTCATAGTTCGGCCTAAGCCCCTTACTGTAGTTTCAGTAAAGTGAAATCTTAACGCTACAGCATACAATGACATTCTAGACCATTTTGTACTTCCAACTTTGTGGGAACAGTGTGGGGAAGGACCTTTCATGTTTCAGAATGGAAATGCACCCATGTTTGAATGAGATGTTCGACGAGCAGGTATCCACATACTTTTGGTAATGTAGTGTATGTATACAGTATATAGTGCCACACAACCTCAGAAACACTTCAGACCCCTTGACTTTTTCCGACATTTTGTTACATTACAACCTTTTTCTAATACAATTGTATTTCCATCCTCAATCTAAACACAATACCCCACAATGACAAAGGGATAACAGGTTTGCAGAAATGTTTGAATTAAATAATCACATTTACATAAAGTATTCAGACTGTTTACTCAGTGGTTTGTTGAAGCACCTTTGGCAGTGATTACAGTCTTGAGTCTTCTTTGGTATGACACTACAAGCTTGGCACACCTGTATTTGGGGAGTTTCTTCCATTCTTTTCTGCAGATCCTCTCAAGCTCTGTCAGGTTGGATGGGGAGCATCACTACATCGCTATTTTCAGGTCTCTCCAGAGATGTTCTGTCGGATTCCGGCCTCTGGCTGGGCCACTCAAGGACATTCAGAGACTTGTACCAAAGCCAATCCTGCATTTTCTTGGCTGTGTGCTTAGGGTCGTTGTCCTGTTGAAAGGTAAATCTTCCCCACAGTCTGAGGTCCTAAGTGCCCTAGAGCAGGTTTTCATCAAGGATGTCTCTGTACCTTGCTCCGTTCATCTTTCCCTCGATCCTGACTAGTCTCCCAGTCACTGCCTCTGAAAACCATCACCACAGCATGATGCTGCCACCCCCATGCTTCACCGTAGGGATGGTGCCAGGTTTTCCCCAGATGTGAAGGTTGGCATTCAGGCCAAAGAGTTCAATCTTGTTTTCATCAGACCAGAGAATCTTGTTTCTCATGGTCTGAGTCCTTTAGGTGCCTTTTGGCAAACTCCAAGTGGGCTGTCGTGTGCCCTTTACTGAGGAGTGACATTTGTCTGGCCACTCTACCATAAAAGCTTTATTGGAGGAGTGATGCAGAGATGGTTGTCCTTCTGGAAGGTTCTCCCATCTCCACAGAGGAACTCTGGAGCACTGTCAGAATTACCATCGGGGTTTTGGTCACCTCCCTGACCAAGGTCCGTTTTGCTCGGTCAGCTCTAGGAAGGGTCTTGGTGTTTCCAAACTTCTTCCATCTAAGAAGGACGGAGGCCACTGTGTTCTTGGGGACCTTCAATGCTGCAGAAATGTGTACCCTTCACAGTATCTGTGCCTCGACACAATCCTGTCTCGATCTCATGGCTTGGGTTTTCCTCTGACATGTACTGTCAACTGTGGGACCTTATATAGACTAGAGGTCTAGTCTATATCGGTCTATATCGATATCGAGTATTGGAGGACCAAAAAAGCCGATACCGATTAATCTGCCAATTTTTTAAATATTTTTTTATTTGTAATAATGACAATTACAACAATACTGAATTAACACTTATTTTAACTTAATATAAAACTTCAATAAAACAATTTAGCCTCAAATAAATAATGAAACATATTCAATTTGGTTTAAATAATGCAAAAACAAAGTGGTGGAGAAGAAAGTAATATGTGCCATGTAAAAATGTGTGCCATGTAAAATATGTGCCATGTAAAAAAGCTAACGTTTAAGTTCCTTGCTCAGAACATGAGAACATATGAAAGTTGGTGGTTCCTTTTAACATGAGAATTCAATATTCCAAGGTAAAAGGTTTTAGGTTGTGGTTAATATAGTATTTATAGGACTATTTCTCTCTATACCATTTGTATTTCATATACCTTTGACTATTTGATTTTCTTATAGGCACTATAGTAGTGCCAGTGTAACAGTAATAGCTTCCGTCCCTCTCCTCGCACCTACCTGGGCTCGAACCAGGAACACATCGACAACAGCCACACTCGAAGCATCGTTACCCATCGCTCCACAAAAGCCGCGGCCCTTGCAGCGCAAGGGGAATAACTACTCCAGATCTAAAAGCGAGTGACGTTTGAAACAGTATTACCGCACACCCAGCTAACTAGCTAACCATTTCACATTGGTTACACCAGCCATTAGGCTGATAGGCTTGAAGTCATAAACAGCGCTGTGCTTGCGAAGAGCTGCTGGCAAAACGCTCGAAAGTGCTGTTTGAATGAATAATTACGGGCCTGCTGCTGCTCAGTCAGACTGCTCTACCAAATCAGACTTAGTTATAACATAATAACACACAGAAATACAAGCCTTTGGTCATTAATATGATCGAATCCGGAAACTATTATTTCGAAAACAAAACGTTTATTATTTAAGTGAAATACGGAACCGTTCGGTATTTTATCTAACGGGTGGCATCTCTAAGTCTAAATATTCTTGTTACATTGTACAACCTTCAATGTATGTCATAATTACGTAAAATTCTGGCAAATTAGTTCGCAATGAGCCAGGCAGCCCAAACTGTTGCATATACCCTGACTCTGCGTGCAATGAACGCAAGAGAAATGACAATTTCACCTGGTTAATCTTGCCTGCTAATCTGGATCAGTAGTTATAACTAGTGATTATGATTGCTTGTTTTTTATAAGATAAATGTAATGCTAGCTAGCAATTTACCTTGGCTTCTACTGCATTTGCGTAACAGGCAGGCTACTCGTGGAGTGCAATGGTTAGAGTGTTGGACTAGTTAATTGTGCGGTTGCAAGATTGGATCCCCTGAGCTGACAAGGTGAAAATCTTTCGTTCTGCCCCTGAACAAGGCAGTTAACCCACAGTTCCTAGACTGTCATTGAAAATAAGAATGTGTTCTTAACTGACTTGCCTAGCTAAATAAAAGGTATTACATTTTTTAAAATATCTTTTTATAAATAATAATAATCGGAAATCGGCGCCCAAAAATACCGATTTCCGATTGTTATGAAAACTTCAAATCGGCCCTAATTAATCGGCCATTCCGATTAATCGGTAGACCTTTAATATAGACAGGTGTGTGCCTTTCCAAATCATGTCCAATCTGTTGAATTTACCACAGGTGGACTCCAATCAAGTTGTAGAAACATCAAAGATTATCAAAGGAACAGGACGCACCGGAGTTCAATTTCGAGTCTCATAGCAGGGGGTCTGAAAACTTACGTAAATAAGATATTTATTTTTAAAACATTTCTAAAAGCCTGTTTTCGCTTTGTCATTATGGGGTATTGTGTGTAGATTGATGAGGACATATTTTATTTCATCAATTTTAGAATAAGGCTTTAAAGTAACAAAATGTGGAAAAAGTGAAGAGGTCTGAATACTTTCCAAATGCACTGTATATATAAAATGTGTAGATATTTATCAAAACTACAGATTTATGGTCAATAGCTAGGTCAAAAAGCTATTTTGAATCCCTGCCAAAATGTCCTTTCCTGGTCACTCTAATTGGAATATAATATTGGCCTATTCCGGATGAGGGTCAGAGTGACAGCCTGTGTGAGGCATACAAATCAGCTGCTCTTGACTATGTGTTTAGTTACATACACATACACTGCGTGCATAAACATTAAGAACACCTTCCTAAAATTGAGTCCCCCCCCCTTTGCTCTTAGAACAGCCTCATTTAATCAGGGCATGGACTCTACAAGGTGTCAAAAGCATTCCACAGGGATGCTGGCCCATGTTGACTCCAATGCTTCCCACAGTTATGTCAAGTTGGCTGGATGTCCTTTGGGTGGTGGAACATTTTTGTTACAAACGGGAAACTGTTGAGCTTGAAAAACCCAGCAATGTTGTAGTTATTTACAAACGTAAGCCGGTGCACTTGGCACCTACTGCCATACCCCGTTCAAAATCACTTATATATTTTGTCTTGCCCATACACCCTCTGAATGGCACACCTTCACAATCCATGTCCCAATTTTCTCAAGGCTTAAAAATCCTTCTTTAACCTGTACTTTAAGCATCAGCTGTCAGAGCAGCTTACCGATCACTGTACCTGTACACAGCCAATCTGTAAATAGCACACCCAACTACCTCTTCCCCATATTATTACTTACCCTCTTGCACACCAGTATCTCTACTTGCACAGCATCATCTGCACATCTCTCACTCCAGTATTAATGCTAAATTGAAATTATTTTCGCCTCTAGGGCCTATTTATTGCCTACCTCCCTACTCTTCTACATTTGCACACACTGAACATAGATTTTTCTATTTTTATTTTCTATTGTGTTATTGACTGTACGTTTGCTTATGTGTAACTCTGTGTTGTTGTTTTTATCACATTGCTTTGCTTTATCTTGGCCAGGTCGCAGTTGTACATGAGAAATTGTCCTCAACTGGCCTACCTGGTTAAATAAAGGTGAAAAAAATATATATATATATATATATATTTTAAAGTCTCCCCCTTCATGTACACTGATTGAAGTAGATTTAACAAGTGACATCAATAAGGGATGATAGCTTTCACCTGGTCAGCCTATGTCATGGAAAGAGCAGGTAATGTTAATGTTTTGTACACTCAGTGTACGGGAATACAGCTGCTCAATATTAAATCTGATCTCAACTTTTGGTGAATTTCCTGTAAGATTTATGTGATTATGTGATTTTGTATAAGCCAATGTTAGTTTATGAGCTTCACAGAACCCTTCACATCTAATGTGGCACTTCATTTTTCTTGTTAATTGATGAGAGACCCAGGCTATTTGTGGATCAGAAAAGAGCTCCACCAGATTAACTGTAAACGCATATATAATGACCATATACAATATATTTCACCAGATGTACAGTGAGGCAAAAAAGTATTTAGTCAGCCACCAATTGTGCAAGTTCTCCCACTTAAAAAGATGAGAGGCCTGTAATTTTCATCATAGGTACTCTTCAACTATGACAGACAAAATGAGAAAAAAAATCCAGAAAATCACATTGTAGGATTTTGAATGAATTTTTGGTTTGTCCAGATAACTCATGGCCATGGTTTCTTCGCATTGTGTGATGATACTTTTGATCGAGAAGGTCTAAAACATTTCCAGGTATCCACCCCCCCCCACTCTGCCCTCCATCTTGGGTGGGTAACTGAGTGGCACACAAAACTTGTGAGCAGTCATGCTGTTTGTTAGAAGCAATTAATTTCTCTGGGGCCTTCGTTCTATTCAGTGTAAGCTTTTGTGCTTTAAATCCTGCTATTCTAAGCTTCTCTTTTTCCACAGAGGAAGATGGAGAGAGGAGGATGGGGAGGGAGAGAGGCAGCGACAGAAAGCTTTGGATGACAGATTATCTTGGGCCAGTTAAGCATATAATTGCTCAAATGAGTTAAACTCCCTTCAAATATCTGTCTATGCACCTCATCACACCACTTGATAATCAAATATTTGACAATTGACAAAGGTAAACTTAAAAGGGATCTTCATTAGTTGCCATCCACCATGGCAAGATTCTCTCAACTAAAGGAATACATGGCGTAGCAGTGAAGACGTGTTTTGTTCGTGTCTCGTGTACTTTTGAATTTTTTGTATATATATTTCAATTTTATTTTCAATCTCTTTTCGATTTTTAATTTGATTATACCTTCGAGTAACCTGCCTCACCCAATTTGATACGGTATCGCTATTATTTTAATTTTAGAACACATTCAAGAACCTCCAGAAGCTAACCAGCTAATTAGCTATTCAGTCATTGTTAGCCACTGCTAGCGGCTTTTACCTTCTGCACAGATACCAGCCCTGTTCTCAGCCTGGATAATACTCGCCAGTCTACTAGTATCGGACTGTCTCTCCACAACAACGCCGGATTCCTGCCGTAATCCCTGGACCACTACTTCTGATCTTCACAGCTAGCTTGCAGTTAGCTAGCTCACAGCTTGCAGCTAGCTAGCTCACAGTGGCACCCAGTACCGAAGCTATCCCTGAGGCCCACCTCCCGGCCTACTCAGCTGTTCACCCGAACCCCACTCATACACGGCTACAGCCCGATACTCCACCGGATCCTTGCTGTAAACTCTGGACCTTAGCACCGGATCACTGCTGCTACCGACTGGCTATAGTGGCTAATGCCACTGCCACGAAGCTAGCACCAGTTAGCCGTGAGCTAGGCGCATCTCCCGGCCAGCAAACTAAATTCTACAATACCTCTTTCGCCATCTGGCTTGGATTTTCTGTCGACACGGCGCCCCACTGCATCACCACGACTGGTCTGCCGACGAATACTCCATCCGCTGTGCCTTCAACCGGCCTCCGTCGGAGGGCTACTCACTTTAAACGCCTTGTCGCCTGCTAACGTAGTGGCGGGTTCCCTGTTCCATCTACTGCTGCCTTCTGGACACTATGATCACTTGGCTACATAGCTGATGCCTGCTGGACTGTCCATTAATCACGGTACTCCATTCTGTTTATTTATTTTTTATCTGTCGGCCCCATCCGCAAACTCAGGCTCTGTGTGTAGTTAATCTGACCCTCTCTGCCTAGTCATCGCCATTTTACCTGCTGTTGTTGTGCTAGCTGATTAGCTGTTGTTGTCTCACCTGTTGTTTTAGCTAGCTCTCCCAATCAACACCTGCGATTACTTTATGCCTCGCTGTATGTCTCTCTCAAATGTCAATATGCCTTGTATACTGTTGTTCATGTTAGTCATCATTGTTTTAGTTTACAATGGAGCCCCTAGTTCCACTCTTCATACCTCTGATACCTCCTTTGTCCCACCTCCCACACATGCAGTGACCTCACCCATTACAACCAGCATGTCCAGAGATACAACCTCTCTTATCATCACCCAGTGCCTGGGCTTACCTCCGCTGTACCCGCACCCCACCATACCCCTGTCTGCGCATTATTCCCTGAATATATTCTACCATGCCCAGAAATCTGCTCCTTTTATTCTTTGTCCCCAACGCTCTAGGCGACCAGTTTTGATAGCCTTTAGCCGCACCCTCATACTACTCCTCCTCTGTTCCGCGGGTGATGTGGAGGTAAACCCAGGCCCTGCATGTCCCCAGGCACCCTCATTTGTTGACTTCTGTGATCGAAAAAGCCTTGGTTTCATGCATGTCAACATCAGAAGCCTCCTCCCTAAGTTTGTTTTACTCACTGCTTTAGCACACTCTGCCAACCCTGATGTCCTTGCCGTGTCTGAATCCTGGTTTAGGAAGGCCAACAAAAATTCGGAGATTTCCATACCCAACTATAACATTTTCCGTCAAGATAGAACTGCCAAAGGGGGAGGAGTTGCAGTCTACTGCAGAGATAGCCTGCAAAGTAATGTCATACTTTCCAGGTCCATACCCAAACAGTTTGAACTACTAATTTTAAAAAGTACTCTCTCCAGAAATACGTCTCTTACTGTTGCCGCCTGCTACTGACCCCCCTCAGCTCCCAGCTGTGCCCTGGAGACCATTTGTGAATTGACCCCCCCCCATCTAACTTCAGACTTTGTTCTGTTAGGTGACCTAAACTGGGATATGTTTAACACCCCGGCAGTCCTACAATCTAAGCTAGATGCTCTCAATCTCACACAAATCATCAAGGAACCCACCAGTTACAACCCTAAATCTGTAAACAAGGGCACCCTCATAGAAGTTATCCTGACCAACTGGCCCTCCAAATACACCTCCGCTGTCTTCAACCAGGATCTCAGCGATCACTGCTTCATTGCCTGTATCCGCTACGGGTCCGCAGTCAAACGACCACTCCTCATCACTGTCAAATGCTCACTAAAACACTTCTGCGAGCAGGCCTTTCTAATCGACCTGGCCCGGGTATCCTGGAAGGATATTGACCTCATCCCATCAGTTGAGGATGCCTGGTCATTCTTTAAAAGTAACTTCCTCACCATCTTAGATAAGCATGGTCCGTTCAAAAAAATGCAGAACTAAGAACAGATATAGCCCTTGGTTCACTCCAGACCTGACTGCCCTCGACCAGCACACAAACATCTTGTGGCGGACTGCAATAGCATCGAATAGTCCCCGCGATATGAAACTGTTCAGGGAAGTCAGGAACCAATACACGCAGTCAGTCAGGAAAGCAAAGGTCAGCTTTTTCAAGCAGAAATTTGCATCCTGTAGCTCTAACTCCAAAAAGTTCTGGGACACTGTAAAGTCCATGGAGAACAAGAGCACCTCCTCCCAGCTGCCCACTGCACTGAGGCTAAGTAACACGGTCACCACCGATATATCATGATAATCGAAAACTTCAACAAGCATTTCTCAACCGCTGGCCATGCCTTCCTCCTGGCTACTCCAACCTTGGCCCACAGCTCCGTCCCCCCCGCAGCAACTCGCCCAAGCCTCCCCAGCTTCTCCTTTACCCAAATCCAGATAGCAGATGTTCTGAAAGAGCTGCAAAACCTGGACCCGTACAAATCAGCTGGGCTTGACAATCTGGACCCTCTATTTCTGAAACTATCCGCCGCCATTGTTGCAACCCCAATTACCAGCCTGTTCAACCTCTCTTTCATTTCGTCTGGATTGGAAAGCTGCCGCAGTCATCCCCCTCTTCAAAGGGGGAGACACCCTGGACCCAAACTGTTACAGACCTATATCTATCCTGCCCTGCCTATCTAAAGTCTTGGAAAGCCAAGTCAACAAACAGATCACTGACCATCTCGAATCCCACCGTACCTTCTCTGCTGTGCAATCTGGTTTCCGAGCCGGTCACGGGTGCACCTCAGCCATGCTCAAGGTACTAAACGATATCATAACCGCCATCGATAAAAGACAGTACTGTGCAGCCGTCTTCATCGACCTGGCCAAGGCTTTCGACTCTGTCAATCACCATATTCTTATCGGCAGACTCAGTAGCCTCGGTTTTTCTAATGACTGCCTTGCCTGGTTCACCAACTACTTTGCAGACAGAGTTTAGTGTGTCAAATTGGAGGGCATGTTGTCTGGTCCTCTGGCAGTCTCTAGGGGGGTGCCACAGGATTCAATTCTCAGGCCGACTCTTTTCTCTGTATATATCAATGATGTTGCTCTTGCTGCGGGCGATTCCCTGATCCACCTCTATGCAGACGACACCATTCAAATGCATGCTTTTCAACCGTTCGCTGCCTGCACCCGCACGCCCGACTAGCATCACCAACCTGGATGGTTCCGACCTAGAATATGTGGACATCTATAAGTACCTAGGTGTCTGGCTAGACCGTAAACTCTCCTTCCAGACTCATATCAAACATCTCCAATCTAAAATCAAATTTAGAGTCGGCTTTCTATTCCGCAACAAAGCCTCCTTCACTCACTCCGCCAAACTTACCCTAGTAAAACTGACTATCCTACCGATCCTCGACTTTGGCGATGTCATCTACAAAATAGCTTCCAACACTCTACTCAGCAAACTGGATGCAGTTTATCATAGTGCCATCTGTTTTGTTACTAAAGCACCTTATTACCACCCACCACTGCGACCTGTATGCTCTAGTCGGCTGGCCCTCGCTATATATTCGTCGCCAGACCCACTGGCTCCAGGTCATCTACAAGTCCATGCTAGGTAAAGCTCCGCCTTATCTCAGTTCACTGGTCACGATGGCAACACCCACCCGTAGCACGCACTCCAGCAGGTGTATCTGACTGATCATCCCTAAAGCCAACACCTCATTTGGCCGCCTTTCCTTCCAGTTCTCTGCTGCCTGTGACTGGAACGAATTGCAAAAATCGCTGAAGTTGGAGACTTTTATCTCCCTCACCAACTTTAAACATCTGCTATCTGAGCAGCTAACTGATCGCTGCAGCTGTACATAGTCCATCGGTAAATAGCCCACCCAATTTATCTACCTCATCCCCATACTGTTTTTATTTATTTACTTTTCTGCTCTTATGCACACCAGTATCTCTACCTGCACATGACCATCTGATCATTTAACTCCATTGTTAATCTGCAAAATTGTAATTATTCGCCTACCTCCTCATGCCTTTTGCACACAATGTATATAGACTCTTTTTTAATTTTTTTCTACTGTGTTATTGACTTGTTTATTGTTTACTCCATGTGTAACTCTGTGTTGTTGTCTGTTCACACTGCTATGCTTTATCTTGGCCAGGTCGCAGTTGTAAATGAGAACTTGTTCTCAACTAGCCTACCTGGTTAAATAAAGGTGAAATCAATTTTAAAAAACAGCTGGAAAGAAATAGATTACTGTCATCTACAGACATTCAGACTTTGGTCCTTGTTCGACCAGTGAACTTTCTTTTGTTCAGTCTCAAGACCTTGTATCTGGTATTCCACTGATTGCTATATAAAGGTCAACAGAAGTATAGTATGCAAATTAACTGTCAGGAACAGTGATTACTTGACAACTTTACTACTCTACAGTACTCACATCCTAGCTATATACCGTAGAATCAGTCACTGAATTATGTTTTTATAACCACAAGGAGTCTTACAATTAACCACATTGTTCTCATTGACCACCATGCCAGTAAATCATATTTCAAAGTAATACAAAAAAACATTCCTGAATATGATATTTATTGCTGTTTTTCAGAAAACTGCCTTGTATTTGCCTGAAGTATAGTGTTAGTAGTGGTATTACTGTGAAATGAACAGATTGGAGAAAGCTGAGCAGTGGTGTTTGAGAATGTAACAGAATGGATGTGTATTAACTCAGGAGACAGAGACGTAGAGTGACAGACAGCGGTCAACACGCTGATCTGGATGAAGTGTGCCTTGCTCTTGGCAAGCCTTTACACATAGTTACTGTTGCTCCAGGCATTGGCTGGTTGATCCATGGCTTCTAGTGAATGCCTGTTTCATGCCAGTACGTCTGAGGCCCTTGTAGATAACAGAAAGGATTGTTGCAAGCAATTTTTTATTTCTTAATGTGATCATTATTTTGGTAATTGACAATAAGTCTATAGTTTATTCATCAGTTGTTAAACAGAGATTTCAGGGTTGTTAAGTTACTGCTACATTTCTTGATTTAAAAGTAGTAAATACAATTGGATACAACCTTGACAGCACGAGAGCTTAATTACCACGTTTCCATCACTTCTACTACCTATTGTAATGAAATCCACCTGTGGAGGTGTCAAACGCACCTCTTCAGTACATATCATATTAAGGCAACCCTTTATAGATTTGACGGTACAGACATACTTGAGTTGGTATGAAAAGTAACCATGATGAACTAGCACCAAGAGTTTTGCCAGGTTTATCTAAGTACCAATGCCACCCTCAGAGCAGACCAAATTTTTAAATTAAAAACTGAAATATCACATTTACATAAGTATTCAGAACTTAACGCAGTACCTGGTTTAGGCACCTTTGGAAGCGATTAAAGCCTTGATTCTTCTTGGGTATGGTCTGGGGCTGTTTTTCATGGTTCGGGCTAAGCCCCTTAATGTAGTTCCAGTGAAGTGAAATCTTAACGCCACAGCATACAATGACATTCTAGACAATTCTGTACTTCCAACTTTGTGGGAACAGTGTGGGGAAGGACCTTTCCTGTGTCAAAATGGCAATGCACCCGTGTTTGAATGAGATGTTCGACGAGCAGGTGTCCACATACTTTTGGTAATGTGGTGTATGTATACAGTATATAGTGCATTCAGAAAGAATTCAGACTCTTTGACTTTACCACATTTTGTTATGTTACAACCTTATTCTAAAATGGATTAAATCGTTTTTTCCCCTCCTCAATCCACACACAATACCCCATAATGACAAAGCAAAAACAGGTTTTCAGAAATGTTTGAATTAAATAATCACATTTACATAAAGTATTCAGACGGTTTACTCAGTGGTTTGTTGAAGCACCTTTGGCGACAATTACAGCCTTGAGACTTCTTTGGTATGAGGCAACAAGCTTGGTATTCTTCTCTGCAGATCCTCTCAAGCTCTGTTAGGTTGGATGGGGAGTGTTGCTGCACAGCTATTTTCAGGTCTCTCCAGAGATGTTCAAATCGGGTTCAAGTCCGGGCTCTGGCTGGGCCACTCAAGGACATTCAGAGACTTGTCTTGGCTGTGTGCTTAGGGTCGTGGTCCTATTGGAAGGTAAACCTTCCCCAAAGTCTGAGGTCTAGTCTCCCAGCCATTGCCGCTGAAAACCATCGCCACAGCATAATGCTGCCACCACCATGCTTCACCGTAGAAATGGTGCCAGATTTTCTCCAGATGTGAAGCTTGGTAATTCAGGCCAAATAGTTCAATCTTGTTTTCATCAGACCAGAGAATCTTGTTTCTCATGGTCTGAGTCCTTTCGGTGCCTTTTGGCAAGTTGGCTGTCATGTGGCTTCCGTCTGGCCACTCTACCATAAAGGCCTGATTGGTGGAGGGCTGCAGAGATGGTTGTCCTTCTGGAAGGTTCTCCCATCTCCACAGAGGAATGCTGGAGCTCTGCCAGAGTGGCAATTTGGTTTTTGGTCACCTGCCTGACCATGGCCCTTCTACCAGGAATGCTCAGTTTGGCCAGGTGGCCAGTTCTAGGAAGAGTCTTGGTGGTTCAAAACTTCTTCCATATCAGAATTATGGAGGCCACCATGTTCTTGGGGACATTCCATGCTGGACCTTCAATGTACCCTTCCCCAGATCTGTGCCTCAACACAATCCTGTCTCGGAGCTCTACGGACCATTCCTTTGACCTCGTGGCTTGGTTTTTGCTCTGAAATGCACTGTCAACTGTGGGACCTTAAATAGCCAGGAGTGTGCCTTTCCAAATCATGTCCAATTAATAGAATTTACCACAGGTTGACTCCAATCAAGTTGTAGAAACATCTCAAGGAGGATGAATTGAAACAGGATGCACCTGAGCTCAATTTTGAGTCTCAAAGCAAAGGGTCTGAATACGTATGTAAATAAGGTATGTCTTTTTATTTGTAATACATTTGCAAAAATGTCAAAAAACCTGTTTTCACTTTGTCATTCTGGGCTATTGTGTGTAGATTGTTAATTAAGGAAAAAATATATTTGAATCATTTTTAGAATATGGCTGTCACCTTATAAAATGTGGAAAAAGGGAAGGGGTCTGAATACTTTACGAATGAGCTGTATGTCTCAATGTTATTCACACCAGTTCAAACTGTGCCTGCAAGGAGGTGCAAAACTGGGCCTGGCAAGCTCCCAAACCAAAACACCCTTGAAGAATGTCAGTACATTATATGGGCTTAACGCATACATGAGTGGAACGTGTCTACTACAATGGAAAGTAGAGGTCGTAATAGTGGTCCAGCCGTCAATACAAACTACAAATCTTGTCTACTCAGGAAGTCGCTTATTTTCACACACTTTTAATTAATTTAGTTAATTTGTTCAAATTACCAATTGGTACTGTTCCCGCAAAGTAAAGCCAGAAATGGTACAATCCAAGCAAAAGAACACAATATTTCTCACCTAACTGCTCTTGGAAAAAGTATTATTTTCAATTGCATGTGCATTTTCTTGGAGGTTTGACTTTCACAGAGAAGTGGGTGATTTGTCTTGTTTAAAGCACAGCTAAATAGTTATTTGCATAATTTCACATCACAATGAATTCAGTGCAATGACAGTTTCATCTGAAATGGAAATTCCTGCTGTGCCTGGACTCAGAGATGGCATGCAACTGGCAAGGTCTCAATGGCTCTCGTCAATATTAAGCTTAAATGACAGCAAATCTGCAAGTACTTAAATGTGATGCTGTTGAGAACATTCTTCAAAGCTTGTGAAAAGTTTCCAGTCCCAATATATGTTAACCTACTACTTAAACACACGGAGAAAGTCAGACAGAAGGAGATATGTGCAAAGCAGAGTAAAGGTTGTTGAATTTGGTACTGTACTGCACAACTGGGTAAAACTATATCAATGAGAACTTCAAATTCCTTTTTATCATAATGTACAAAACTGCCAGGGAGATTTTCAAGTGGAGTTATAAAACGTACCTTGAAACCAGCTGTCACCATACTGTCAATAGAGATTACTACAATTCAAGAAAGCATACAATGAAAGTTTTTGCAGAACTTCAAGCCAGCTTTGAAAATGCAAAATGCAATACAAAAGCATCAAAGACAGATTAAAGTCGTTCCTTAATGAGGTAAAACAGATTAAAGTCGTTCCTTAAGAAGGTTGTGCTTCACTAAGGTAAAATATACCCAGGATATGGTTCCTTCATCGCAATATTCAGATTTGGTGACACGCTGACAAGGTCATTGGATGTACAAGCTCTCATTTAAAACATAGACATGAGACCAGGACTGGGGTTAGTTGGGTCTATCAGAGCTGTCAATCAATTAATGACAATTATTGAGCAAGGAAACCCGTGGGAGGTGAGAGGGGGAATGAGAATGACCGTAGAGGAACAACACAGGGAACAGGATAAATTAAGGAGATTGGAAAATAATGACCAAACCTGAATTATATTACCAGTTCACACATGCAGATCTCTCACTTCAGAATCTCTGCCAAATTGGACAATGGAGCGTCATGACAATAATCTTTATTTTCTTTCAATCACCCACGATAACAATGTTTTTAGAACAGCACAAACTTGAACCAGCACAATATGGCGACGCACGCTAACCAGTCAGGTTATTTACTTGAGAGATACTAAATCAAATTGCTATCCTGTCATGAAATAGCTCCATTTGATAGATACTGTATGTATGTCAACATTAGTGAAAGTTAAAAAATCAAGTGCATTGTGTAATTTAATAACAATTACGAATGAAGTCGAGACCCAGTTGTAAACAGAAACAGAATACCAATTTACAAGTATACAGTGTTTAAGAAACTTGCTAACAACAAGAGTAGAAATGTGCCATCTACTGTAAGCAACCTCAGTAGGTAATGTAATTGTAACCAGGTGGATCATCCAAATCAATATGAAAGACTCTTTGATTAATGACAAGGGCGACTATTGAAACCAGGTTAGCACATTTTCATGAATATTTGTGGGAGGAACAGATAGTGTGTGGGGGGGTGGGGGGTGTGGTGCTCATATAAATAAAAAAGGGACAGAGTTCTGCACATTCTCAAATACAAGAAGAGAAAGGGTTCTGAAAGAGGAGGGCGAGACAGCGTTTTGAAATTCTCCAGCTGGCAGGCTTTAATTTTCCACCGTTCTAATTAAAATGCAAATTAAATGTATAATTAGCAACCACAGTATCCAAGAAACCACCTTGTGTGCAGCCCAAACATATGGGGAAACCAGCGGTGGGCAGCAATGTCCCTCTGAGGCAGCGGGGGCGGTTGGTTGGCTGGGTGAGTGGGTGGTTGGTTGTTCAGCCTCCTCCACTCAGAGGGGCTGTGCTGCTGGTGATCATGGGGCTGGGCAGGTGAAACTCCCAGCTCTGGATCTAATGCTTAACCTAGCCTCCTCAGCTGGAAGCCCTCTGAGCTCTATAGGAGACTAGTGGCAGGGGAGCAAAGCACAGTTTACTCTGCTTGTCATTGGCCATGTCACAGGTCATTGCCTGTGTCACCTCAACTCTGGCCAAGTGCACTGGCCGCTGCTACAGGGGTTAGATCCTCCAGATCGAAAGGTCTCGGACTAAAATTAACCTCTGCTGACTCGCAGATAATTCATTGCTCATTGATGGGGGATTCATAGTAAACAGCTTGCTTTGATGTCTCTGTCACCATTACCTATCAGGAATAGAGGAGGATGCCAAACAGCTGTTTTACATGCATCCTTATATCAATAAATAGCTAGAATCATAAAACAAGCTCATCAAATGTAATTATCTGGCACTGAATAGCGGCTTGTTGTGATGAATGAGCTAGTTGTCACACAATATTTACTCTCAATCATGGTTTTAACCAAATTTCTTTTCTATTAGTAATATTGTAGAAAGGTAAATGAAAGCCAGGCTATGACAATGAAATTATGAGCTGTTTGGGTCATGAAAAATCTACAGTCAAGGGACTTTGAAAGCAATTATCATGAGACAGAATGATGACGAATACAACCTGTAGTCATTAATATTTTCTATAATCAGTAGTTGTGTCCACGCAAGTCAGCCAGGTCACCGTGGGTCAATATGCCATTTTCTTTAAGGTGACTGCCTTTGTACTGACACTGCTGAAATGGCACCACCAATCACGCATCAGCTGTCACAGGCTAAAGTTGAGGTCACAGCCAATCCATGTCAAAGGAGAGGCCACTTCACATCTCCTCGTATGCTTTCAATGTGGACAGTCAGTCTGGTGACACTGTTCTGTGGGACCACTCCTCTTGAGGTTTAGAGCTAGTCTGTGATGGACTGGCCAGTGAGAGGGTCTTGGATGACCTTTTCAACACCTGTATCCCTCTGTCAGCTGAGTGGGACCTGTACTCCTGTTGTTCTGGGAAGTGTCCTGCCTAAAAGCCAGACCTATCTTGAAAACTGTCAGGTGAGTTAATAAGCGGGCCCAAAGCTTTGTGCAGACACTTTGATGTGGCCCGGTGTTACGGGTGACAATGTTTGCTCTCAGGTTGCTCTCTGAGAGCCATTCATCCCTGCTCAGAGACATGCACTGACACTTTGTCCACCACAACGATAGCGGAGGGGAGCTGTGTTTTTGCTTAAAGTTAGAATATTTTTTTCTACATACCTTTTTAGGCTTATATCATTCATTTCTATACCCATTGAATCTTGAAGAATATTACTTATAAATGCCTCATGAGCTTAGTTCAACTGTTGTACCCCATCAGAACCCAAAATATAAGCTTGTTTTATTCCAATGTTGGTAAACAACGTAAATTTAAAAACACAAAAACACTGTATAGCCTCAAAACATGGTTAAACTAAACATTTGATATCCCGAATGGTCAGTCCATGTATCCATAGCTGTCTATGAATTTGAGTGGTAACATTTCTCCACCTGCATCCCTCATCTTTTTAGTGAAACAGGGGCAGGGGGCTGCTTTGTTATTGTTTCAATCAAGGATTCTAGCTTTAACCAAGCATTTTCAACTTCACCATTTTTTGGGGCCTGGATCTAAACAAAACACAATCATTAACAAAACAGGTTAATTCCCAAATGATTATGTTAATACCATTATCAATATTCAAACATCCAATTACAAAATATAAAACATCATGGATGTGAATTCCAGGTATGGGTTTAGCACTATTGAATGCAACATTCTGTTGACTAAGTAGAAGAGACCCACTGAGGAAAAAGATTCATGTATGGGAATCCAATTTATGCATTTATCTATAGAGAACCTTAAAAGGAAACCTTTCAACATGTCCTAAAAGCGATATCCCGACTGCAGTGCCATGCAAAAAAGTTAAGATGATGTATGGTTGAGGCAAGGTGGAAGACATTTTAGGACAAAACCTAGCTCCCCAATACAATCGTTCACATTGTTTCCCTCTCTCTCAGAAATGTTTCTCCATGGCTGCTTGGCTGTGCCACCTGTTGCCTTGTTAATCATGCTGAGAAGATACTCATAAATCATAACATTCCGCAATTAATCAAGCTGTCAGCTCCCAGGTCAGAGATCATGCGTGGAAAAGCCAAAGGTCATCTCCGGGGTGTGAAAGGGTCATGGTTGTGTGGCATCTCTTATTCTTGGGAGGTGTCAGGAGAGGAGCCAATGGAACAAAGGAGAAATCAAAGTCCAGCGACAGGGGGAGAAGGGGGGACAACCATACCAGGCCCAGAGAGGAGAAGTGGGTCCAGTGGACAAAGCAAGTCAAATTGACCTGTCATTACATCAAGAGAGCCTTGGCAGACTGCAACACTATCACACTCCAACATACTATTTCAAATGACAGAGTTCCCGGAACCTATTTGCATAATTAACAAGTAATTTCTCTTCGTTCATATGACTTTCATTAATTCGTCGAAGACTTCAGATGAATTGGCAGACACTATATCAGGCGTCTTCAACAGCAAAAAGAGCACCATGTAGCATCTGGGTTTTAATAACAAACAAAAAACCCAAGATAGAAAATATATATGTTTGAACTTTTTCTGAATCGAACAATGCCAATTGTGATAGGTTCCGGGTTGAAATCCAGGACGAGCCTTCTAAAAATGACATTTGGTATTGGCCATTTGGCCGCAGCAATTACATGTGTTTGCTTGCGTGTGCTGAATGTGTATTGTTGTGGCTATAGCCTCAGTCTGAAACACTTGAGGTTGACTTACCTACCACCATTTCACCCCTGGCAGACTGAACTGTTATCTGGCACGGACGCACAAATGGGAATGTGGGTTTGCAGATGGTGGCTTTGGTGGTGGCTTTTGAAATCCAGCATGCCGTTTTGCAGAACTGGCACTTTTCTGTCTCCAGTCACATTGTTGGGTGAAGGCCTGTCTGTCGCCAAGCAGAGTTCAGTGAGAGGCCCTGAGATGCACTGTTACTACAGATTCTCAGAGCTGCTGCCAGGCCTGCTACTACATGTGTTGTCCATGTTCAAATCCTCATCAACAGACATTATTGGACCAGCCCTGGCCAAGTCATAGGGGTCCAACAGCACTCACGCAGGTGTGAGGTCTATAAAGGGTTGTAGCGAGAGCCCTGTAGACTACATGAAGGCTGCTGATATAAGTGTTCTTATAATTCAATTAATATATTTTTTCCCCTTTGGGTGCAATTCATGTGTATTCATACAGTAAGTGTGAAGTGATCATTCCATACACAGAAAATAGCTCCAAGGACAGATGTGTCTTCTGACCGACCACCTGCACAGTCCATAAATGTTGCTATGGTCAATTTCTTAAAAGGACATCATCTTGATTTCTTATTATTTCCCTACAATCAATTCCTTGGAATGCATACAATCTCAAAATAATGCATAATTTTGTATTTCATTCCTACAATCCATAACCCTCATTCCCACTACAATTAGTCTAAAACAATAGAATTTGTCAGAGTATGCCAACGCCAGGTGTTTATTAAAGGCCTCTGAAAAGCAAAGGACATTAAGTCTGATATGCCCTTCCACTCATAGTGTGAGGGGTCATTCATAGATGATAATTAGAACATCCATAAAATCTCGAGCTTAATGTACTATACATCAAGGCTGAACTTTAGCCATCTCAGCACATCAATCAATCTGCACTATGTATTTGTCATTGCATTAGCAAGCCTTGATGACATTTAAGTCCTACAAATGTTGTTGTTAGCCTTTCAGTGCCTACTTACTTACTTCCCCATAAATGCCATGTGATTGGATCATTGAGTGGCAAGTTTAGTTATGCAATGGTTGCTGGGGAAAAATGTCAAAATGCATTTACTACTATTTAGGGTCAATTATGAGGAACACTTATTTAAATGACATTACAAAGCCACTGCAATGAACTTTACGTGCCAGACTGTGAAAATCACGCATATGAAAATCTTATATTTTTGGGTTGACGTATGCAGTATATTTTGTATAAGCTAATGCTAAAAGACATACATTTTAAGAGAAAGAAGGACAAAAGGATCTAAAATTAGGAACACTTTACACCTTGAAGCCACAAAGAATCTATGTACCAGTGCCAATAGCGCCTGTTTAACAGTTTGATTAAATGCTTTAATCAATCACTATCGCAGCCTGTTTATTAATCACTTTATCAAGCAGTTGATGCATTGCTGCTTTTAATGGACTCCATTTATTTTGATTTCTCCCCTCTACATCGAAGTGGCTCTCCGAATCTAGGCAGATTATAGAGGGATGTCTGGGGGTAGTGGTGAGAACACAGGCTGGAGCCCACTCCCTTAACTTCATTACAATCGCTGTCCTCAGACTTAACCAATTTATTCGTGGCAATATGTGCCCTGAGCAATTGCTAGGTAAACCACACAGTTTAGCTCAGATAAACAGGTGGCCATTAATGTGTCTTCTCACCTGACAGAGTGGTGATATATGATCCTAATAAGATTAATATCCACTCGTATTATTCCCTCTCTCTGACCCTATGGGCCAATTTTAGTGTTTCTCCTCCTTGATCTCAGTCTGTTGCTCAAATTTTGTGTGGATAGAAATATACAGTGCCTTCGGAAAGTATCAGACCTCTTGACTTTTACCTTACAGCCTTATTCTAAAATTGGTTAAATGTTTTTTATCCCCTCATCAATCTACACACAATACCCCATAATGACAAAGTAAAAACAGGTTTTTATATCACATTTACATACAGCACCAGTCAAAAGTTTGGACACATACATTTGAAGTCAGAAGTTGACATACACCTTAGCCAAATACATTTTCACAATTCCTGACATTTAATCCTAGTAAAAATTCCCTGTCTTAGGTCAGTTAGGATCCCCACTTTATTTTAAGAATGTGAAATAAGTCAGAATAATAGTAGAGATGATTATTTAGATCAGCTATTATTTCTTTCATCACATTCCCAGTGGGTTAGAAGTTTACATAAACTCAATTAGTATTTGGTAGCAATGCCTTTAAATTGTTTAACTTAGGTCAAAAGTTTCAGATAGCCTTCCACAAGCTTCCCACAACAAGTTGGGTGAATTTTGGCCCACTCCTCCTGACTGAGCTGGTGTTACAGAGTCAGGTTTGTAGGCTTCCTTGCTTGCACATGCTTTTTCAGTTCTGCCCACAAATGTTCTATGGGATTGAGGTCAGGGCTTTGTGATGGCCACTCCAATACCTAGACTTTGTTGTCCTTAAGACATTATGCCACAACTTTGAAAGTATGCTTGGGGTCATTGTCCATTTGGAAGATTAATTTGCGACCAAGCATTAACTTCCTGACTGATGTCTTGAGATGTTGCTTCAATACTGTATATCCCCATAATTCCCCCCCCTCGTGATGCCATCTATTTTGTGAAGTGCACAAGTATGTTCATCTCTAGGAGACATTCGTACCCGTTTCCTCCAGCATCTTCACAAGATCCTTTGCTGTTGTTCTGATTGATTGATTTGCACTTTTCGCACTAAAGTACATTAATCTCAAGGAGACAGAATGCGTCTCCTTTCTGAGCGGTATGACGGCTGCGTGGTCCCATGGTGTTTATACTTGCATACTATTGTTTGTACAGATGAACGTGGTACCTTCAGGCGTTTGGAAATTGCCCCAAGGATGAACCAGATTTGTGGAGATCTACAAAAACTTTTCTGAGGTCTTGGCTGATTTATTTTGATCTTCCCATCATGTCAAGCAAAGAGGACCTGAGTTTGAAGGTAGGCCTTGAAATACATCCACAGGTACACCTCCAACTGACTATAATAATGTCAATTCGCCTTTCAAAAGCTTCTAATGCCATGACATATAAAGCCATGACATAATTTTCTGAAATTCTCCAAGCTGTTTAAAGGCACAGTCAACTTAGTGTATGTAAACTTCTGACCCACTAGAATTGTGATACAGTGAATTATAAGTGAAATAATCTGTCTGTAAAAAATGGTTGGAAATATTACTTGTGTCATGCACAAAGTAAATGTCCTAGCCGACTTGCCAAAATCATAGTTTGTTAACAAGACATTTGTGGAGTGGTTGAAAAACGAGTTTTAATGACTCCAACCTAAGTGTATGTAAACTTCCAACTTCAACGGTATACTCATTCCATGGTTTTTCTTTAATTTTACAATATTATACATTGTAGCATAATAGTGACGACATCAAAACTATTAAATAATACTATTAGAATCATATAGCAAGCAAAAAAGTGTTAAACAAATCAAAATATATTTGAGATTTGAGATTCTTCAAAGTTGCCTTGGCATTCACTCTTGGCATTCTCTTAACTTGCTTCATGAGGTAGTCACCTGGAATGCACCTCCAACCCAATTGAGATTTGTTCAACTCTTTTTTGGTTACTACATGATTCCATATGTGTTATTTCATAGTTTTGATGTCTTCACTATTATTCTACAAGTAGAAAATAGTAAAAATAAAGAAAAACCTTTGAATGAGTAGGTGTGTCTAAACTTTTGACTGTTACTGTAAGTATTCGGACCCTTTACTCAGTACTTTGTTGTAGCACTTTTGGCAGCTATTACAGCATATAGTCTTCCTGGGTATGATGATACAAGCTTAGCACACCTGTATTTGGGGATATTCTCCCATTCTTCTCTGTAGATCCTCCTCTCAAGGTTGGATGGGGAGCATTGATGCACATCTATTTTCAGGTCTCCCCAGAGATGTTTGATCGGTTTCAAGTCCGGGCTCTGGCTGGGCCACTCAAGGACATTCAGAGACTTGTCCCAAAGCCACTCCTGCATTGTCTTGGCTGTGTGCTGAGGGTTGTTGTCCTGTTGGATGCTGAACCTTCACATCAGTCTGAGGTCCTGAGCGGTCTGGAGCAGGTTTTCATCAAGAATCTCTCTGTACTTTGCTCCGTTCATCTTTGCCTCGATCCTGACTAGTCTCCCAGTCACTGCCACTGAAAAACATCCACACAGCGTGATGCTGCCACCACCATGCTTCACCGTAGGGATGGTGCCATGTTTCCTCCAGACGTGACGGTTGACATTCAGGCCAAAGAGTTCAATCTTGGTTTCTTCAGACCAGAGAATCTTCATTCTCAATGTCTGAGAGTACTTTCGGGGCCTTTTGGCAAACTCCAGGCCGACTGTCATGTGCCTTTTACTAAGAAGGGGCTTCTATCTGGCCATAAAGGCCTGATTGGTGAAGTACTGCAGAGATGGTAGTCCTTCTGGAAGGTTCTCCCATCTCCACAGAGGAACTCTGGAGCTCTGTCAGTGACCTCCCTGACCAAGGCCCTTATCCCCCGATTGCTCAGTTTGGCCGGGCGGCCAGCTCTAGGAAGAGTCTTGGTGGTTCCGAACTTCTTCCATTTAAGAATGATGCAGGCCACTGTGTTTTTGGAGCTCTTCAATGCTGCAGACATTTTTTGGTACCCTTCCCCAGATCTGTGAATCGACACAATCCTGTCTTGGAGCGCAATGGACAATTATTTCGACCTCATGGCTTGGGCTTTCCTCTGACATGCACTGTTAACTTTGGGACCTTATATAGACAGGTGTGTGTTTTTCCAAATGATGTCAAATCAATTGAATTTACCACAGGTGGAATCCAATGAAGTTGTAGAAACATTAAGGATCATCAATGGAAACAGGATGCACCTGATCTCAATTTCGAGTCTCATAGCAAAGGGTCTGAACATTTATGTTGGAAAAAGTCAAGGGGGCTGAACAGTTTCTGAAGATACTGTATATAGGGCCTAGTGCTCCCGAATGGTGCAGTGGTCTAAGGCACTGTATCTCAGTGCAAGAGGCGTCACTACAGTCCCTTGTTTGAATCCAGGCTGTATCACATCAAGCTGTGATTGGGAGTTCCATATGGCGGCGCACCATTGGCCCAGCGTCGTCCGGGTTTGACCGTCATTGTAAATAAGAATTTCTTCTTAAATGACTTGCCTAGTTACATTTTTTTTTAAATATATACAATTTACCTGTTATACAATGTACATACATTGAGTGGGATATATTTGGCATATGTGGCTCGAGATATGGGCATTTCTGGACATTTCTGTGTTTTAATAATAATACTGAAATCTGATATGGTCAGAGAACCAATGAGGTTTGATAATGGAATAACTGTAAGAGGCAGCCCAAACAAACCACCTTATTGTTAGAGCTGAAAAATAAACCTGATTGTCTCTCTTTTATTTGCCCCTTTAGTGGGATAGATTTTATTTCTCAATTTTATACAGCTTTAAAGCAGTCCTT
This sequence comes from Oncorhynchus nerka, assembly GCF_034236695.1. Taxonomy (NCBI): domain Eukaryota; kingdom Metazoa; phylum Chordata; class Actinopteri; order Salmoniformes; family Salmonidae; genus Oncorhynchus; species Oncorhynchus nerka. The sequence goes on along the minus strand of NC_088420.1, from coordinate 32,763,829 downwards.
GAACTTGCCATGTTCTGGTCAGAAATGGCCACAATTAGCAAACAATCCATCCCCTTTTTAGCCTTCCCCACCAACCCACTCACTTCCCCCTAACACCATACACATTCACACTCAGAGAAGGACCCTTTGACTCATCCACATTTCCTTCTGTCTGTACTTCTGCTTCTCCTTATCTCTCCATTGTGTCCTAAAAAGCTATTGTTTGCGTCATCTGAAACTCTACTCTTATAGACACCAGTGGAAAAAAACAAGAGTGCACAGGTTTTGAACACTGAATAGAAAAGTGCACTTAAGTGGTCTTCTCCTGCCCCCATCACCCCTAGCCTCCACCCCTCCTCCACATGAGAAGGGCTGCAGGGGGACTGCAAGGGGACGCCAGCAGGGCAATGACAAACTTGAAAGCAGCCAACATTTGCAGCACTCTCGAAAAACAAGCATTTCACACCTGAAGCCTTTCATGCAAGGCCTCGAGGCATCCCCTTCAAGGCATTTAATTGGCTATTGCTTCAGAGCTCGTTGAGCGCACCAATTATGGGGAGGTGACAGGCAGCCAGGTACAGATGTAGGATCTTAATTTGGCAGGAGGATTTGAATATCTAAAGAAACATTTAGAATCACCACCAGGGGACAGCTGGAAGCGGTGTTTGTATGCAATGCAGTACCGGACCTACATTGTACCTTCGACTGCCAGTCCACTGGGCGCCAGTTTAAGTAGCCTATGTAGGCTAAATGCAGGCTATAGCGTGTCTTGTGTGAATTCCTACGTGAATTCACACCAGGGTTGTTCTCTTGATAAGTGCATTCATTTGACAATTTTCCTGTCCTGCTAGCCATTCAAAATGTAACAAGTACTTTTGGGTGTCAGTGTCACACCCTGACCATAGTTTGCTTTGTATGTTTCTATGTTTTGTTTGGTCAGGGTGTGATCTGAGTGGGCATTCTATGTTGGATGTCTAGTTTGTCTGTTTCTGTGTTTAGGCCTGATATGGTTCTCAATCAGAGGCAGTTGTTAGTCATTGTCTCTGATTGGGAACCATATTTAGGTAGCCTGTTTTGTGTTGGGTTTTGTGGGTGATTGTCTATGTTGATTGCTTGTGGCAGCACATTTCTCATTAGCTTCACGGTCGTTATTTCGTTTATTGTTTTTGTATAGTGTGTTTCAGTGTTTCTTTATTAAAATTCAAGATGAACACATACCACGCCGCATTTTGGTCCTCCGATCCTTCTCGCCTCTCCTCTTCAGATGAAGAGGAGGACGTCCGTGACAGTCAGGGAAAATGTATGGAGTAAAAAGAACATTAATTTCTTTAGGAATGTAGTGAAGTAAAAGTTGTCAAAAATATAAAAAGTACATATACCCCAAAAAACAAATTAAGTAGTACTTTAAAATATTTTTACCCGAGTACTTCACACCATTGATGAAAAGGCACACACGAAGAAAATTCCCCATTTGTTTAGCTATTTTGCACTGTTACATTTGTATTGGTGTTTCGTTTCATGTCCAATGTGTTCAGGGTGTTGTTACACATAATTTGTAGTGTGCATTATGAGCATCGTAGCCTATCATTTCACTTCCCCTAGCTGTGAGAACCATGGCATGAGCACGGGCTGACTTGGCACTGCTGTAGTGCTGTAGTGCATCTTGCCAGCAGCCTACCAAAGGTTGCACAGGTCCATTACAATGTACAAAAGAGTGTCTCTAGTCCAAACCGTTCAATAGTTAAGCTATCCATATTACCGGAGATACATATTATTATTTCTATTTCATGCGCCGAATACAACAGGTGTAGACCTTACAATGAAATGCTTACTTACAAGCCCTTAACCAACAATGCAGTTAAAAAAAAAACTAAATAAAAGTAAAAAATTATTAAAAGAGCAGCAGTAAAATAACAACAGCGTGGCTATATACAGGGTGTATCGGTACAGAGTCAGTATGCGGGGGCACCGGTTTGTCGAGGTAATATGTAAATGTAGGTAGAGTTATTAAAGTGACTATGCATAGATAATAACAGAGTAGCAACAGCGTAAAGGGGGGGGAGGCAATGCAAATAGTCTGGGTAGCCATTTGATTAGATTTTCAGGAGTCTTTTGGCTTGAGGGTAGAAGCAGTTTAGAAGCCTGTTGGACCTAAACTTGGCACTCCGGTACCATTTGCCATGCGGTAGCAGAGATAACAGTCTATGACGAGGGTGGCTGGAGTTCCTCTGACACCGCCTGGTATAGAGGTCCTGGATGGTAGGAAGCTTTGCCCCAGTGATGTACTGGGCCATACGCACTACCCTCTTTAGTGCCTTGCAGTCGGAGGCAGAGCAGTTGCCATACCAGGCAGTAATGCAACCCATCAGGATGCTCTCGATGGTGCAGCTGTAGAACATTTTGAGGATCTGAGGACTCATGCCACATCTTTTCAGTCTCCTGAGGGTGAATAGGTTTTGTTGTGTCCTCTTCACGACTGTCTTGGTGTGCTTTGACCATGTTAGTTTGTTGGTAATGTGGACACCAAGGAACTTGAAGCTCTCAACCTTCTTCACTACAACCGCGTTGATGAGAATGGGGGAGTGCTGGGTCCTCCTTTTCCTGTAGTCCACAATCATCTCAATTGTCTTGATCACGTTGAGGGAGAGGTTGTTGTCCAGGCACCACACGGCCAGGTCTCTGACCTCCTCCCTATATAGGCTGTCTCGTCGTTGTTGGTGATCTGGCCTACCACTGTTGTGTCATTGGAAAACTTAATGATTATGTTGGAGTCATGCTTGGCCACGCAGTCATGAGTGAACAGGGAGTACAGGAGGGGACTGAGGACGCACCGCTGAGGGGCCCCCGTGTTGAGGATCAGCGTGGTGTATGTGTTGTTACCTACCCTTACCACCTGGGGGCGGCCGGTCAGGAAGTCCAGGATCCAGTTGCAGAGGGAGGTGTTTAGTCCCAGGGTCCTTAGCATAGTGATGAGCTTTGAGGGCACTATGGTGTTGAACTGTAGTCAATGAATATCATTCTCACATAGGTGTTCCTTTTGTCCAGGTGTGAAAGGGCAGTGTGGAGTGCAATAGAGATTGCATCATTGGTGGATCTGTTGGGGAGGTATGCAAATTGGAGTGGGTCTAGCGTTTCTGGGATAATGGTGTTAATGTGAGCGATGACCAACCTTTCAAAGCACTTCATGGCTACAGACGTGAGTGCTACGGGTCGGTACTCATTTAGGCAGGTTACCTTAGTGTTCTTGGGCACAGGGACTATGGTGGTCTCCTTGAAACATGTTGGTATTACAGACCCAGTAAGGAAGAGGTTGAAAATGTCAGTTAAGATACTTGCCAGTTGGTCAGTGCATGCTCAGAGTACACGTCCTGGTAATCCGTCTGGCCCTGTGGCATTGTGAATGTTGACCTGTTTGAAGGTCTTACTCACATCGGCTGTGGAGAGCTGTTGTGCTCTCATGCATGTTTCAGTGTTACTTGCCTCGAAGCAAGTCTAGAAGTAATTTAGCTTGTTTGGTAGGCTTGTGTCACTGGGCAGCTCTTGGCTGTGCTTTCACTTGTAGTCTATAATAGTTTGCAAGCCCTGCCACATCCGACAAGCATCGGAGCCGGTGTAGTGCGATTCGATCTTGGTCCTGTATTGATACTTTGCCTGTTTGTTGGTTTGTCGGAGGGCATAGCGAGATATCTTCTAAGCTTCCAGTTTAGAGTCCCGCTCCTTGAAAGCGGCAACTCTTCCCTTTAGCTCGTTGCGGATGTTGCCTGTAATCCATGACTTTGGATGTGGTATGTACAGTTGAAGTTGGAAGTTTACATACACTTAGGTTGGAGTCATTAAAACTCATTTTTCAACCACTCCACAAATGTCTTGTTCACAAACTATAGTTTTGGCAAGCCGGTTAGGACATTTACTTTGTGCATGACACAAGTAATTTTTCCAACAATTGTTTACAGACATATTATTTAACTTATAATTCACTGTATCACAAGTCCAGTGGGTCAGAAGTTTACATACACTAAGTTGACTGGGTCTTTAAACAGCTTAGAGAAAGTCTTTCTAAAGTCTTCGAAAGCCAAGTTAACAAACAGATCACTGACCATTTCGAATCCCACCGTACCTTCTGTGCTGTGCAATCCAGTTTCTGAGCTGGTCATGGGTGCACCTCAGCCACGCTCAAGGTACTAAACAATGTCATATCTGCCATCAATAAAAGACAATACTGTGCAGCCGTCTTCATTGACCTGGCCAAGGCTTTCGACTCTGTCAATCACCGTATCCTTATCGGTAGACTCAACAGCCTTGATTTCTCAAATGACTGCCTCGCCTGGTTCACCAACTACTCTAATAGAGTTCAGTGTGTCAAATCGGAGGGCCTGTTTTCCGGACCTCTGGCAGTCTCTATGGGGGTTACCATAGAATTCAATTTTCGGGCCGACTATTTTCTCTGTATATATCAACGATGTCGCTCTATCTGCGGGTGATTCCCTGATCCACCTCTACGCAGATGACACCATTCTGTATACATCTGGCCCTTCTTTGGACACTGTTAACTAACCTCCAAACGAGCTTCAATGCCATACAACTCTCATTCCGTGGCCTCCAACTGCTCTTAAACGCTAGTAAAACCGAATGCATGCTTTTCAACTGTTCGCTGCCCGCACCCGCCCGCCCGACTAGCATCAGTACTCTGGATGGTTCAGACTTAGAATATGTGGACAACTACAAATACCTAGGTGTCTGGCTAGACTGTAAACTCTCCAATCCAAAATTAAATATAGAATCGGCTTCCTTTTTCGCAACAAAGCCTCCTTCACTCACGTCGCCAAACATAACCTCATAAAAATGACTACCCTATCGATCCTTGACGATGTCATTTACAAAATTGCTTCCAATACTCTACTCAGCAAACTGGATGCAGTCTACCACAGTGCCAGCAGTTGTCACCAAAGCCCCTTATACCACCCACCACTGCGACCTCTATGCTCTAGTCGGCTGGCCCTCGCTACATATTCGTCGCCAGACCCACTGGCTCCAGGTCATCTATAAGTCTATGCTAGGAAAATCTCCGCCTGACCTCAGCTCACTGGTCACGATAACAACACCCACTCATGGCACACGCTCCAGCAGGTATATCTCACTGGTCGTCCCCAAAGCCAACACCTGCTTTGGCCACATTTCCTTCCATTTCTCTGCTGCCAATGACTTGAACGAATTGCAAAAATCGCTGAAGCTGGAGATTTATATTTCCCTCACTAACTTTAAACATCAGTTATCTAAGAAGCTAACCAATCGCTGCAGCTGTACATAGCCCATCTGTAAATTGCCCATCCAATCTACCCACCGCATCCCCATATTGTTTTTATTTACTTTTCTGCTATTTTCCACACCAGTTTTTCTACTTGCATATCATCATCTGCTCATCTATCACGCCAGTGTTAATTTGCTAAACTTCGCTACTATGGCCTATTCACTGCCTTACCTCCTCACGCCATTTGCACACACTGTATATAGACATTTTTGTCTATTGTGGTATTGACTGTATGCTTGTTTATTCCATGTGTAACTCTGTGTTGTTGTTTGTGTCGCTCTGCTCTGCTTTATCTTGGCCAGGTTGCAGTTGTAAATGAGAACTTGTTCTCAACTAGCTTACCTGGTTAAATAAAGGTGAAAAAAAACATCAGTCAGAAGTTAAAGCTTGGTCACAAATGAGTCTTCCAAGTGGACAATGACTCCAAGCATACTTCCAAAGTTGTGGCAAAATGGCTTAAGAACAACAAGGTCAAGGCATTGGAGTGGCCATCACAAAGCCCTGACCTCATCCCATAGAAAATTTGTGGGCAGAACCGAAAAAGTGTGTGCAAGCAAGGAGGCCTACAAACCTGACTCAGTTACACCAGCTCAGTGAGGAAGAATCGGTCAAAATTCACCCAACTTATTGTGGGAAGCTTGTGGAAGGCTACCCGAAACGTTTGACCCAGGTTAAACAATTTAAAGGCAATGCTACTAAATACTAATTGTATGTAAACTTCTGACCCACTGGGAATGTGATGAAAGAAATAATAGCTGAAATAAATCATTCTCTCTACTATTATTTTGACATTTCACATTCTTAAAATAAAGTGATGATCCTAACTGACCTAAGACAGTGAATTTTTACTAGAATTAAATATCAGGAATTGTGAAAAACTGAGTTTAAATGTATTTGGCTAAGGTGTATGTAAACTTCCGACTTCAACTGTACGTACAGTTACTGTGGGGACGACGTCATCGATGCACTTATTGATGAAACCAGAGACTGATGTGGTGTACTCCTCAATGCCATCAGAAGAATTCCAGTAACATATTCCAGTCTGAGCTAGCAAAACAGTCCTGTAGCTTATCATCTGCTTCATCTGATCACTTTTTTATTGACCGAATCACTCGTGCTTCCTGCTCTATTATTTGCTTGTAAGTAGGAATGTGGAGGATAGATTTATGGTCAGATTTTACAAATGGAGGGCGAGGGAGAACGTTGTACGTGTCTGTGTGTTGAGTAAAGGTGGTCTAGAGTTTTTTCCCCTTTGTTGAACATTTAACATGCTGGTAGAAGTGAGGTAACCCGGATTTAAGTTTCTCTGCATTAAAGTCCCCGGCCACTAGGAGTGCCACTTCTTGATGAGCGATTTCCTGTTTGCTTATGGCTGTATACAGCTCATTGAGTACGGTCTTAGGTCCAGCATCGGTTTGTGGTGGTAAATAGACAGCTACGAAGAATATAGATGAAATCTAGGTAGATAGAGTATCTCATGATAAGCTGTAGACCACACTACCTCAGGTGGGCAAAACCTTGAGACTTCCTTAGATATCGTGCACCAGCTGTTGTTTACAAATATAAATTGGCCGCCACCCCTTGTCTTACCAGAGGCTGCTGTTCTATCCTGCCAATACAGTGTATAACCCGCCAGCTGTATGTTATTCATGTTGTCATTCAGCCACTACTCGGTGAAACATAAGATATTGCAGTTGGTAGGATATATGCGATTGTAGTTTTGCCACTTTATTATTCAGAGATTGTACTTTGGCCAATAGTACCGATGGCAAAGGCAGATTAGCCCCTCGTAGCCAGATCCTCACAAGGCACCCCGATTTCCTTCCGCAATACCTCCCGTCTCCTTCTCCTGCGAATGACAGGGATGAGAGCCTGTTCAGGTGTATGGAGTAAATCCCTCTCTTCCAACTCGTTATTTTTTATTTTTTGTCCAGTTCAAGGTGAGGAATTGCTGTTCTGATGTCCAGAAGCTCATTTTGGTCATAAGAGACGGTAGCAGCAACATTATGTACAAAATAAGTTACAAACAATGCGAAAAAACTAACAAAATAGCGCAGTTGGTTAAGAGCCCATAAAACGTCAGCCATCCTCTCCGGCGCCATTCACGGCCGCAATTTATGTAACATGCCAAAACTTGAGATAATAATAGATGGCAAAGTAAAAAGATACCGGTTTCCACTAGGAATTATGTAAAAATGGATGGTCTTGAGGTTGCATGGGCAGAAATACTTCTTCCTAAATGTCATCCTATACTTGTTGGTGTGTGTGCTATCGGCCTTATAAGCAGAATAAATTCTATGATTTACTTGAATCGAATTGATGTGATCACAATGTATTTGCTAATAGAGAATGTATTCTTCTTGGCAAATATGCAGTTGTCACCCAAGAAAAAAACACAAGTAAATGCCCTGTATAACCTTAATCAGTTATCTGGACTATAACAACTGATTGTTGAGCCAAGCCGGGTGTGTATTGACAGTAAATCAACTTTGGATTTGATTATTGTATCAGATCAAGAGAATGTATGTCAGTCAGGAGTCTTAAATATTGGTTTTAGTGATCATATGGTAACCTACTGTACCAGTAAGATATCCAAAATGCTACTAGAGCCAGGTAATAAATACATGAAGGGACGGTCTATGAAAAGAAACTCAAAAGAACGTTTTGTAGAAGTATTTGGAATTTTGGATTGGTCTCATGTACTAAACTGTGATGATGTTGATCAAGCTTGGTATCTTTTTAAAGATCTGTTTCTCTCTGTACTCGACTCTCTGTCTCCAATGAAACAAATTTGAATCAAACAGCGGTCAGGGAAATGGATCACTTCCGAGATCTTAGACCTCATAAGGAAAAGGGATCGCTACCTGGCCAGATTCAGTAGGACAAATCTAAAACAAGATTATGATGGTTATATTAACTGTAGAAACCAGGCAAGATACAAAATGGATAAGGCCAAATCCCAACATGATATAGATGCCGTTAATGACAACTTACATCAGCCTCGTGAACTGTGGAAAATTTTAAAGGACATTGGCTCAAAAATTCCCCATAAGGTAAAATACTGTATTTTTGGCCTGGATATTGATGATATTTTATGTTATGACCAGGCAAAGGTTGCAAATTATTTTAACACATTTTATTTACCACTATAGCCACATCTCTGGTTAAGAAGTTACCCACCTGCTCTGGACAATATGGCCAGTCTTTCATGAACAACCTTTAGCATAGCAAAGGTACAACACATTATTTGTTTGAGCTGTGCATGGTAACAGAGGACAAAGGTTCCAATCTACTATGCTTATGAATAAGCACAAAGAAAGCAACTGGGCTGGATAACCTTCCTGCAAGATTCATAAAGGATAGTGCTTGTGTGTCACTGCTAAAATGATAACGCATATTGTAAACCTTTCTATTTGTAGTGGTACATTTCCCAAGGATCTCAAAACAGCCCGGGTGGTTCCACTCCACAAGAAGAGCAGTAAAACAAATGTAGGAAACGACAGGCCTATGCCAATCTTCAGCACCTTATCCCAAGTCGTTGAGAGATTCGTTTTTAATCAACTTAAGGGATACCTTCTCGAGCACAAACTACTTTATGAACTACAATCTGGCTTTGGAACAGCTCATTCTACTGATACCTTCCCTATCCACCTTTTTGACCACATTAAGCAGGAAAGTGAGAAGGGGAAATATACAGGTATGGTCATGTTAGACTTGCAGAAAGCTTTTAACACTGTGGACCATGATATTCTCCTGATGAATCTGAAATGCATGGGTCTAAATTATGTAGAAGGGAATTGGTTTAGGTCTTATCTGACCAACAGAAAACAAGTATGTAATGTTGGGGATGTCCTGTCAAAGGCCAAATAAATATCCTGTGGAGTACCGCAGGGTTACATTTTAGGGCCTCTCTTATTTCTTATATACGTTAATGATATGCCAGATACAGTAAAGTTCAACTCCTGCTTTATGCTGATGATTCAGCCATACTGGTATCAGGGAAGGATACAGTTTACATAAAGTAGACCCTGAGTAAGGATTAGCATTTTGTTAGAAATTGGTTGACTGACAACAAATTGTCACTACATTTGGGAAAAACTGAATAGCTTTTGTTTGGAACAAAATATAGATTGGTTAGGGCTGTGAAGATAAGATACACTTGTTTTGATTCAATGCACAGTTTACCGTATCTTGGTGTGTCCCTAGATCCATCCCTTTCTGGAGACCCGATGCTGCTAAAATTCTTTCTAAAATAGTGAACAAATTGAAATGTTTTTTTTTATCGTAACACTAGATATTATAACATTAAAGTTAAGAAACTGCTTGGTATAGTGGGCTATCAAAAAAGCTGAAAAAAAGAATAAGGGTCATGAAAAATAAGGTATATCAGGTATATGCTGAATGTCCCCTTTAGGACCCACATAGGGGTACAGGAGTTCCCGGGAGGTGGGCTTGTTGCCTTTGGAGTCCAGTGGACCAATTTAAACTTAATTATATGTTTGACATCTTAAATAATCGTGCCCCAGGTTACATGAAAAACCACATTGATATGGTCAGTACCCTCCAAACTCATCATTAAGCTTGAGACCCTGGGTCTCGACCCGCCCTGCGCAACTGGGTCCTGGACTTCCTGACGGGCCACCCCAGGTGGTGAAGGTAGGAAACAACATCTCCACTCCGCTGATCCTCAACACTGGGGCCACACAAGGGTGCGTTCTCAGGCCCCTCCTGTACTCCCTGTTCACCCATGACTGCGTGGCCATGCACGCCTCCGACTCAATCATCAAGTTTGCAGACGACACAACAGTGGAAGAATTGATTACCAACAACGACGAAACAGCATACAGGGAAGAGGTGAGGGCCCTCGGAGTGTGGTGTGAGGAAAATAACCTCTCACCCAATGTCAGCTAAACAAAAGAGAGGACTTCAGGAAACAGCAAAGGGAGCACCCCTCTATCCACATCGACGGGACAGCAGTGGAGAAGGTGGAAAGTTTTAACGTCCTCTGTGTACATATCATCGACAAATTGAATTGGTCTACGCACACAGACAGCGTTGTGAATTAGGCGCAATAGCGCCTCTTCAAACTCAGGAGGCTGAAAAAAATGTGGCTTGTCACCAAAAACCCTCACTAACCTTTACAGGTGCACAATAGAGAGCAAACTGTCAGGCTGTTCACCGCCTGGTACGGCAACTGCACCGCCCACAACTGCAGGGCTCTCCAGAGGGTGGTGCGGTCTGCACAACGCATCACTGGGGGCAAACTGAGTGCCATATTTGTTGTTATTTCTCCACAACCTTTCCACCCCCAATTTGTGAATATGTATTACCAGCCTACATCATTCTTCGGAGATGGAACCTAAACGAGAATTTCCGCTATAGGAAAGGGATTCGTCAAAATAGGGGAGGCTTTGCGTTCTGGCGGCATTGCCCTTTAAAGCTTAATTCCTACAATTCCATTTTTTTTATCATGATATGCCATGCTAATATGATATCTGAGTGAGAATGACTAACAAAATCAATGGGGGCCCCTGGGCACGTGCCCTGCGTGTCTGGTCGGTATTCGGCCATGATTATATAGCTGGCTAGACTAATTACCAATCTAAAAATTGGTATGGCTAATTGTCAACTAATTGAGTGACTAGAGAAAAACTGTTGATGCGCAACCAGATTTTGAAATTGTACCTGGTGTATTTAACTATTCTTACTCTCAATAGTAAGTTGAGACCCCGACGGAGTTTAAAAAAATAATATTTTTTTTGGCAGGTTAGGAGCCTCCTTGTGACCACTTATGTCCGGAGCCAGTCCTGGATTCATGCTCTGAATGAGTGGAGGAGATCCACCATCGGATCATACATTTTTTTTATTAATCTAGATAGCATATAACCTATGTTAGGCCCACAAGTTAATTGCATTTATTTCAATGTTTTCAAGAAATAAAATGAATAATCTGATCATTTACACAGAAAAGTGTCTCAGCTCAACAAAATCATCTTTGGATAGACTCAAATATCTTGACAGCTTTAAGAAATGAAATACTAAAGTCACACAATACAATACAGACTTAGTTTCGCTAGAAGCCTTTAGATGTCATCCATTGTGCTCAATTCTGTAGGCTACATCACTATTCTCAATTATATCTTGTCTTTATATCTGATATTAAAGGTGTATTTGTGCAATATGTTTTCATAGGCAACAATAGGCTATAATCAGGGGTGTGGTGCTGCCGGAGCAAAGAGAAGTGGTGTTTGATTTGATAGCATGTAAATTCAAATAAATTCTATGAATTTATAGTTAACCTCTCGGATTTCTTATATTTTGTAATAGGGTATACTGTTCCTGCTAATCAAATCAAAGTTGATTTATGATACAGCGCGTAAGCTACCCAATGCCTACTCACAATAAAGCTCTGCTCGCAAACAGTGCAATGATATTAAGCTATACTATTTGTATTTACTGTACATTAGGCTATAGCTTACAAATAGCTATACCACGTAGTCATAGGCCTATTCGGCTGTATGCCTACTGCAAATTATTGTTGTTTGTTCCTGAACTTGCCGAAAGAGAGAGCTATCCTTCAGCACCACAAGTTGGTTCAACTTCTTTAACATCCTTGTGGAATCCTGGCGCTGTCCTTTCAGCACCACAAAGGGTGATCCAATCGCTTAAAATTACATTTCATCAAGATCTGTTGCATATGCCTAATTGTCACTCATCATTTATTATTACAAATAGTAGATTATCGCTTCTCACACTGGTGCTCGTTTAGTAAAGTTAGATCAAAGCTGAATCAATTTCTCGCAAGGTCACAATGAAATTTTCATTTTGCATAACAGAACCGAATATAATAGCATAGCATACATAGTAGACCTATAATGTTACTGTTAAAACAAAACACCTCATTTCTAGTGAGATTTTATGATGGTTAGCTGAAGCTGAATAGTCACATTTATTTTCTCAGGTGACCAAATCTCAACAGCGTGCACCACTAGGCTGTCACGTTCTGACCTTTATTTCCTTTGTTTTGTATTCATTATTTAGTATGGTCAGGGCGTGAGTTGGGGTGGACAGTCTATGTTTGATTTTCTATGATTTGGGGATTTCTATGTTTCGGGCTAGTATGGTTCTCAATCAGAGGCAGGTGTCATTAGTTGTCTCTGATTGAGAATCATACTTAGGTGGCCTGGGTTGCACTGTTTGTTGGTGGGTGATTGTCTATGTTAGTTGCTTGTGTCAGCACAGTCCTGATGATAGCTTCACGGTCTTTATTTGTTTATTGTTTTTCTATTCAGTGTTCAGTTCTTTCTTTAATTAAACATTCATCACGAACACATACCACGCCGCATTTTGGTCCTCTGATCCTTCTCGCCTCTCCTCTTCAGATGAAGAGGAGGAAGATCGTGACATAGGCAGGATGTATGCTTCGATTGAAACAAAATACAAGAAAGGCTAATAGCTTGTTAACACCATCTGCTCTAATTTGCCCACAAAACAGTAATTCAAGAATATCTAAATGCATTTTCCTGTGAAAATGATTGAGATCAATCAAATGATTGGCATGGAGATGCAATTCAATTTCATTAGTTAAACGTGAAGAATTATCATTGACAGTGATGGTAGCCTAGCCTAACTTGGTGTTTGAGGGTATTAAGAATAGAACATTTTCTTTAGACCATATGTGTGGGCATTGGCAGACATTGCAATTGGAGGAAGCATTTTATGCATATTCTATAATAGGCTGTTGAATTGGCGGTACAAATTTAAGGAAATTATTACATAAATTACATTTTTTGGTGCTCTCTCATCTAAAGAAATAGCATGACACCATAGTTTAGGTGTAGCCTACTGTACGGCTGCATTTCAAATACACTTGTATGTCGTAGTGGAGACCAATATCGAGAGGTTGTTGATGTGAATGGATTAATTTCAGACACATTTTTGTATATTTGAATGTTGCAGTAGAACATTTATTAATATTGGTGCTTTTGGTGTTTGAGTGCGTGAGAGACAGGGGATGCTTTTGATAACTGCCACTGGTCTGAATGACTCGACTGCATGGAAAGAAACAAAATAACTGGTTGAACAGGTTTTCAGTGAAAGTTTCTAAATCACGAGGCTCATTTAAATTTGCTGATGTGCAGGAACATTTTCCACGACAAAAGAGTGATCAAATGAAGATCTGACATCTGTATGTTGAGTGAAAAGGGTCTGTTGCCCAGATGGGCTGGGTGGCATTTAAAACTGCCAGACCACTTCTTGCTGGTGACTGGCAGAGGGTAGAAGTAGGTTAGATGCATACAAATCAAAATCAAATTTTATTTGTCACATGCTTCGTAAACAACGGGTGTAGACTAACAGTGAAATGCTTACATACGGGCCCTTCCCAACAATGCAGAGAGAAAAAAATTGAAATAGAAGAAAAAGAAAAAAAGGAATAAATACACAATGAGTAATGATAACTTGGCTATATACACAGGGTACCATTACTGTGTCGATGTGAAGGGGTGCGAGGTAATTGAGGAAGATACTGTATGTACATATACATACAGTAGGTAGGAATAAAGTGACTCTCCAACAGGATAGATAAACAGTAACAGCGTATGTGATGAGTCAAAAGAGTTAGTGTAAAAAGGATCAATGCACATAGTTAAATAGTAACCAATAGCTACCTGGACTAAGTATCTAGCAGTCTTATGGCTTTGGGTTAGAAGCTGTTCAGGGTCCTGTTGGTTACAGACTTTGTGCATTTGTACTGCTTGCTGTGCGGTAGCAAAGAGAACAGTGTATGACTTGGGTGGCTGGAGTCTTTGACAACTTTTAGCTCCTTCCTCTGACACCGCCTGGTATAGAGGTCCTGGATGGCAGGGAGCTCGGTCCCAGTCATGTACTGTACGCATTAACCTCTGTAGCACTTTGCGGTTGGATGCCAAGCAGTTGCTATACCAAGCGTTGATGAAGGCAGTCAATATGCTGTAGAACTTTGAGGATCTGAGGGCCCATGGCGAATCTTTTCAGCCTCCTGAGGGGGAAGAGGCGTTGTCGCTCCCTCTTCACGACTGTGTTGGTGTGTGTGGACCATGATAATTCCTTAGTGATGTGGACACCAAGGAACTTGAAGCTCTCAACCTGCTCCAATACAGCCCCGTCAATGTGGATGGGGGCTTTCAAGGCCCTATGTTTCCTGTAGTCCATGATCAGATACTTTGTTTTTCTGACATTGAGATCTGGCACCACATTGCCAGATCTCTGACCTGCTCCCTGTAGGCTGTCTCATCAACATCGTGTCATTGGCAAACTATTGTGGTCTGCTCGAAACATGTAGGTATTACATACTGGGTCAGGGAAAATGTCTTAAGACACTTGCCAGCTGGTCTGAGCATGCTCTGAGTACTTGACCTGGTAATCTGTCTGGCCCTGCGGCCTTGCGAATGTTAACCTGTTTAAAGGCCTTACTCACATCGGCTAGGGAGAGCATGATCACAGTCGTCCTGAACAACTGGTGCTCTCATGCATGGTTCAGTGTTGCTAGCCTCAAAGCGAGCATAGAAGGCATTTAGCTCGTCTGGTAGGCTTGCGGCACTGGACAGCTCGCGGCTGGGATTATCTTTCTAATCCGTGATAGTTTGCTAGCCCTGACACATCCAAAGAGTGTCAGCGCCGGTGTAGTAGGATTCAATATATGTCCTGTATTGACTCTTTGCCGGTGTGATGGTTCATCGGAAGGCATAGTGGTATTTCTTATAAACCTCCAGATTAGTGTCCCGCTCCTTGAACGCGGCAGCTCTAGCCTTTAGCTCAGTGCGGACATTACCTGTAATCCATGGCTTCTGGTTGGCATATGTACAGTTGAAGTCAGAAGTTTGCCTAACAAACCTTAACAAAATACATTTAACTCAGTTTCACAATTCCTGACATTTAATCCAAGTAAAAATTCTTAGGTCAGGTCAGTTAGGATCACCACTTTATTTTAAGAATTGAAATGTCAGAATAATAGTAGAGAGAATTATTTATTTCAGCTTTTATTGCTTTCATCACATTCCCAGTGGGTTAGAAGTTTACATAAACTCAATTAGTATTTGGTAGCATTGTGTTACGAATCCCTTTTGGCCCGACAGTCTAGGGGGGATGGTAATGAGACCCGTAACACAACTCATGCAATTTATAATAGTGACAAAGTAAAAGTGTGAACGAAATAACCACGACAACTGAAATCTACCGTCAAACTCAGGGTTTATTAATAAACACACGGTAATGGGGGGAGCAGGAAAAGGGGCTGAGCTGGACCCAAGGAAAGAAACAATAAGTATTCAGAAACACCCCTAAGCTAGACGAGCCTACCTTAACAGCTAACTAACTAACCAAAAATACAGTGGGTGGTCCGCCCAGTTCTAACTAGTGTATTTAACAAATTCTACCTACGGGTAGTGTATGCCCATGGGCGACTTGTCTTGGTTTCCCCTTTTCCAACCAGCAAACAAACACAAAACACCATAACCAAAAACAATACTTACAGGTGAGGACAAAGTGCTATGGAGGTGCTCAAACAAAAGAGAGGTTAATACACAACGAGAGAGTGAAACACAGAGACCTACAGACATGGCATTTACAGACAGAATGAGCTCGAAAAGCAAAACACTGACAGGGTTTTTAAACCAAGGGAAAGGAACTGTGATAGGGTAGGAAACAGGAGGTGTCTTCTGATTGATGATTGGATTGGTAACTGATTGGGGAGTGATGATTTTCACCTGTGAGGGGAGAAGGAGAGAAAAGAACACAGGATACACACAGGATACTTGTATCCGTAACACTCCCACCCTTAAAAGAGCATTAATTGCGATCACAGTATTACAATGAATACTCACAACAATAACAAAGTCAACCTTGCAAAACATACAAAAATCATCATTTACACACGAGACAAAGCATCTGCCAATACATTATCAGAACCCTTTTTGTGGCGGATCTCCAAATTATAATTTTGTACAATCAGCGCCCAACGCATAAGGCGCTGGTTCTGGTTGAACATCCGGTGGAGAAAACTAAGGGGTTATGGTCAGTATATACAATCACTGGTAGGGCACTGGAACCAATATATACTTCAAAGTACTGCAGAGCCAACAACAAAGCAAGAGCTTCTTGTTCTATTGTCGCATAGTTTGTTTGACATTTATTAAATTTACGGGAAAAATAACAAACAGGATGATCCACTCCACTCTTGCCCTGCTGCAGTAGATCAGCACCAGCCCCTCTGGCACTAGCATCTACCTCAAGCTTGAACGGTTGTTCAAAATCTGGAGCAGCAAGTACAGGGGTACTACATAAGAGTGCTTTCGCAGATTCAAAAGCTCTCTTACAATCAGAGGACCACACAAATGATTTAGCCGGACTGAGCAAATCGGTCAATGGAGCAACTACCGCAGAGAAATTTTTACAGAAGCTACAGTAGTAGCCAACCATCCCTAAAAAGCGGCGTAGCTCTCGTCTGGTGGTAGGTGCAGGGAATGCAGTTATAGCCAAGACCTTGGCATCAACAGGGCGCACCTGTCCATGGCCAACCTCTTTGCCGAGATAGGTAACAGTAGCCTTCCCAAACTCGCACTTTGCCAAGTTCAGGGTTAGAGAAGCAGCTGCCAACCGTTCACATACTACCCTTAGAGAGTCAACATGATCTGACCACTCAGACGAATAAATCACTAGGTCATCAAGGTATGCACTACAATTAGGAAGGCCAGCTAATACAGAGTTAACCAGTCGTTGGAAAGTGGCTGGTGCATTTCGCATCCCAAAAGCCATGACTGAGTACTGTAGGAAGTTGTCTGGGGTCACAAAGGGAGAAATCTCAGAAGCACGTGAAGTTAACGGAACCTGCCAGTAACCTTTTAAGAGGTCCAACTTAGTTACATACTTAGCAGCACCAATAGTGTCGATACAGTCGTCCAGTCTGGGTAAAGGGAACGAATCTGGCATTGTGACAGAATTTACCTTTCGATAATCCATACATAACCTGGACGTACCATCAGGTTTAGGAACCAGAATGCAAGGAGAACTCCAAGGGCTTGAACTTTCTCCAACAAATATTTCACCTCATCCCTCATTATCTTCCTCTTGGAAGCGTTGATTTGATATGGGTGTTGCTTGATAGGTGTAGCATTTCCAACATTAATGTCATGTTCCAACACGTTTGTGCGAGTAGGAACGTCATTAAAGAGACATGGAAAACTGTAGTAGCCTCACAATACCATTGGCCTGTCCATCCGTTAAATTAACCAGACCTGACTGGATAGACAGCAGCATTTCTGAGTTGGGCAATCTAACACACTGCTGCTGAGTATTGCGCAACTCCAATCCATCAACATCATCAACATGACAGTCCACTATCATCGCAGTAGTAGCAGAGGAGACAGCAGTACCTTCCTCTGTTTTTGAACTATCTAACTGTGTGATGGGTCGGGTGTGGTATGCTTTCAACATGTTAATGTGGCACACACGAGATTGGCGTTGTCTATCAGGAGTTTGAAGCACATAGTCAGTTTCACTTATTTTCTTTTCAATTAAATAAGGACCAGAGAAACGAGCTGACAGTGAAGATCCTGGAACAGGTAAGAACACCAGTACTTGGTCACCTGGCTGTAATGGACGAGAAACAGCCTCTTTATCATAGTGTCTTTTCATGCTCCTCTGTGAGGAAGACAGAGCTGCCTTTGCGAGAGCACAAGCTTGGTGTAGGCGCTCACGAAAGCGACTAACGTAGTCCAACACATTCTCATCTCCTGTACACAACTCTTGGGACAAGAACTGTTCTTTAAGGACTTTCATTGGTCCTCTCACTGTGTGACCAAACACTAGTTCAGCCGGGCTGAAACCCAGGGACTCCTGCACAGTTTCACGAGCAGCAAACAAAACTAGAGGAACTCCCTCATCCCAATCTTTCTCAGATTCCAAACAATATTTACGTAGCATAGACTTCAGTGTCTGATGCCATCTTTCAAGCGCACCCTGAGACTCTGGGTGATAGGCGCTTGACACACGGTGCGTAATTGACAAGGATTTTAACACCTGCTTGAAGAGCTTGGATAGGAAATTGGTACCTTGATCGCTTTGTACCACCTTAGGTAACCCGAATGTTGTGAAGAATTTTATTAAGGCTTTACTCACTACCGGGGCTGTAATCCTTCGCTGAGGAATGTCCTCGGGGTATCTTGTAGCCATACACCTTATCAACAAAAACTGGTTACCCGATTTTTGTCTTCGGTAACGGTCCGACACAATCAACCACCACATGCTCGAATGGTTCACCTATGACAGGTATGGGACAAAGAGGAGCGGGAGGAATAACCTGATTTGGTTTTCCTGTTATCTGACATGTGTGGCATGTCCGACAGAACTGAGCCACATCTTGTTTTAAACCCGGCCAAAAGAAATGTTGAAGGATCCGATCATAAGTCTTTGTGATTCCTAAATGACCAGACCACTGGTGATCATGAGCAAGGGATAACACATTGTCGAAAGGCTGTAGGAATCATTATTTGATAAACAGCATTCCAATATCCACCCGCGTCAACATGGGATTTCCATTTACGCATGAGATTACCATCAATGAAGTAAGCCACGTTCTTCTTCTTCACATCTTCCAATGAGACAACACTAGAAAAACATTTAGCAAGCTTGTGGTCAACCTTTTGGTTAGCAATCAGCTGCTCACGAGTGACTGGTAACTGTATTGCATCAGCAATAAGTTCAACGTTCTTTGATTCTTTCCTGGGCTGTTTGTCAGAGGTGATCAGCTTCTCAGAGGTATCACACAATCCATCCTCTTGATCAACCTCTTTGAACAGAACAGTGTTCGACAAATCTATCACATCACCCTCTTGTCGTGCCTGAGCACGAGTGACAGCACAAGCGGGCAACACATGTGGATAACTGTGCCAGCTCATTAGAGAGAGAGTGGTCACTTTTATCCAATACTTCCAATACGGGTACTACCTTTCCTCCGGCAATATCGTTACCCATTATAAAGGTCACACCTTTCACTGGCAACATAGGACGTACCCCCACTCTGAATATTCCACTAATTAACTCAGTGTACTTTCACAAAGTGCAATGGCACTGGGACAAAACCCATTTCAATACCCTGCACTAACACACTGGAACCACAGTATGTATCATCAGATAAGGGCAACACATCAGACAATATAAACGACTGCGCCGCACCAGTATCTCTAAGGATTTTAACCGGACGCTGAGACGCTTCGTCATTCGTTAGGGACACAAACCCCTCAAATGAATGGTTCATAACTGCGGTCGGGGACTGAGACTTTCAAACTACAGGTACCCCGTGGCACCTGTTTTGTTGCAGACCTTACAACCGTACGAATTAGACCAACACCTGTTGGCGGCTTGGCACGAAGAGGCATCCCTTGTTTGCGTTTTAGCAGGAAGCAATCATTAATCATATGTCCCACTTTATGACAATAGAAACAGAGACTCTCATTCTTCTGGCGTGCTTGATATACTATTGCTGGCCGACTAGGGCTAAAGGTAGGAAGCTCAGTGGCTCTACTCTCAGTATGAGCCGAAAACACACTCTTGTGCGTCAACACAAACTCGTCTGCCAACACAGACGCTTCTGCCAGGGAGGATACTTTCTGTTCGTTTAGGTAAACTACAATGCGTTCGGGCAAGCAATTTTTAAACTCTTCCAACAAGATTAACTCCCGGAGAGAGTTGAAATCAGTTACCTTACTAGCAGCATGCCATTTATCAAACAGATTTCCCTTGTCTCTAGCAAATTCCACATAAGTCTTACTTGAAGACTTTCTATGAGACCTAAATCTCTGTCGGTATGCCTCAGGCACAAGCTCATAGGCACGAAGAACAGTAGCTTTGACCACTTCCTAATTCAAACTGTCCTCCAGAGGTAGCGCTGACAAAACCTCTTGGGCTTTACCAGTTAATTTACACTGAAGTAATAGACACCATACCTCTTCAGGCCATTTCAATGCTACGGCTATATGCTCAAATACACAAAAATAGGAGTCAACCTCCGACTCTCTGAACAAAGGTACTAAGGCAATCTGCCTACTAATGTCAAACGTGTTTGAGGACACAGCAGGTGAGGACGACTCCCTAACAGTGACAGCAGGACCGGAGGCTAGCCTCGCTGTCTCTGCCTCCAGCTCCATCTGGCGCATTTTGAACTCCAACTGCCTTTGTACTCTGTCTGCCTCAATTTTACACATCTCCAACTGGAGAGTCTCTCGCCTAATTTGGGCTCTCTTCCACCTCCAGTTGGACCTGTGCTAAACGGACATCCCTCCTGGCATCACCGTTTGACAGTGGGGAGAGTGGATCAAAACGGGACAATGTGGCTGGTGTTTTAGCCTCGCCCTCATTATCAGACACCAATGGGCTTACAGGAGCAGCAACATCCGCTACAGGGGTAGTAGGCTCAGGCAGCGGTAACACAAGCACCTGCTGCGGAATCGATATTGAATAATGGTCAGCCAAGGTCATTAAGTCAACTCTACGACATTTGTCAAAAACCTCCCACGAAGGGTTATCCAAAAAGGACTTCAACTCAAAAGTAGCCATCTTAAACTACTTCACAAGGGCCAATGAAAATAGCACACACTAATTCTACAGCAGCTATGACGCTCAACACTGAACTATACCACTACAACAATCTACATGAGCGGCATGGGTGTCAGTTATGACAGATCCCGGACGAGCCCCCACTTATGTTACGAATCCCTTTTGGCCCGACAGTCTAGGGGGGGGATGGTAATGAGACCCGTAACATAACTCATGCAATTTATAATAGTGACAAAATAAGTGAATGAAATAACCACGACAACTGAAATCTACCGTCAAACTCAGGGTTTATTAAACACACGGTAATGGGGAGAGCAGGAAAAGGGGCTGAGCTGGACCCAAGGAAAGAAACAATAAGTATTCAAAAACACCCCTAAGCTAGACTAGCCTACTTTAACAACAGCTAACTAACCAAAAATACAGTGGGTGGTCCGCCCAGTTCTAACTAGTGTATTTAACAAAGTCTACCTACTGGTAGTGTATGCCCATGGGCGACTTGTCTTGGTTTCCCCTTTTCCCACCAGCAAACAAACACCACCATAACCAAAAACAATACTCACAGGTGAGGACAAAGTGTTATGGAGGTGCTCAAACAAAAGAGATGTTAATACACAAGAGAGAGTGAAACACAGAGACCTACAGACATGGCATTTACAGAGAGATTGAGCTCTAGAGCAAACAACTGACAGGGTTTTTAAACCAAGGGAAAGGAACTGTGATAGGGTAGGAAACAGGAGGTGTGTCTTCTGATTGATGATTGGATTGGTGACTGATTGGGGAGTGATGGTTTTCACCTGTGAGGAAAGAAACACACACAGGATACACACACAGGATACTTGTATCCGTAACACATTGGCTTTAACTTCTTTAACTTGGGCCGTCCACAAGCTACACACAATAAGTTGGGTACATTTTGGCCCAACCCCTTGGGTTGTGCCGTGGCGGAGATCTTTGTGGGCTATACTCAGCCTTGTCTCAGGATGGTAAGTTGGTGGTTGAAGATATCCCTCTAGTGGTGTGGGGGCTGTGCTTTGGCAAAGTGGGTGGGGTTATATCCTTCCTGTTTGGCCCTGTCCGGGGGTGTCCTCGGATGGGGCCACAGTGTCTCCTGACCCCTCCTGTCTCAGCCTCCAGTATTTATGCTGCAGTAGTTTATGTGTCGGGGGGCTGGGGTCAGTTTGTTATATCTGGAGTACTTCTCCTGTCCTATTCGGTGTCCTGTGTGAATCTAAGTGTGCGTTCTCTAATTCTCTCCTTCTCTCTTTCTTTCTCTCTCTCTCTCGGAGGACCTGAGCCCTAGGACCATGCCCCAGGACTACCTGACATGATGACTCCTTGCTGTCCCCAGTCCACCTGTCCATGCTGCTGTTCCAGTTTCAACTGCCCTGAGCCCTAGGACCATGCCCCAGGACTACCTGACATGATGACTCCTTGCTGTCCCCAGTCCACCTGGCCATGCTGCTGCTCCAGTTTCAACTTCCACCTGACTGTGCTGCTGCTCCAGTTTCAACTGTTCTGCCTTATTATTATTCGACCATGCTGGTCATTTATGAACATTTGAACATCTTGGCCATGTTCTGTTATAATCTCCACCCGGCACAGCCAGAAGAGGACTGGCCACCCCACATAGCCTGGTTCCTCTCTAGGTTTCTTCCTAGGTTTTGGCCTTTCTAGGGAGTTTTTCCTAGCCACCGTGCTTCTACACCTGCATTGCTTGCTGTTTGGGGTTTTAGGCTGGGTTTCTGTACAGCACTTTGAGATATCAGCTGATGTACGAAGGGCTATATAAATAAATTTGATTTGAATTGATTTGATAGAGCTGGTGTAACTGAGTCAGGTTTGTAGGCCTCCTTGCTCGCACACGCTTTTTCAGTTCTGCCCACAAATTTTCTATAGGATTGAGGTCAGGGCTTTGTGATGGCTACTCCAATACTGTGACTTTGTCCTTAAGCCATTTTTTCCACAACTTTGGAAGCATGATTGGGGTCAATGTCCATTTGGAAGACCCATTTGCGACCATGCTTTAACTTCCTGACTGATGTCTTGAGATGTTGCTTCAATAAATCCACATAATTTCCCCACCTCACGATGCCATCTATTTTGTGAAGTGCACCAGTCCCTCCTGCGGCAAAGCACCCCCGCAATGTGATGCTGCCACCCCCGTGCTTCACGGTTGGGATGGTGCTCTTCGGCTTGCAAGCATTGACCATCGTTATGTTTTTCCTCCAAACATAACGATGGTCATTATGGCCAAACAGTTCTATTTTTGTTTCATCAGACCAGAGGACATTTCTCCAAAAAGGATGATCTTTGTCCCCATGTGCAGTTTCAAACCGTAGTCTGGCTTTTTTTTATGGTGGTTTTGGATCAGTGACTTCTTCCTTGCTGAGCGGCCTTTCAGTTTATGTCGATATAGTTACTTTTGAACCTGTTTCCTCCAGCATCTTCACAAGGTCCTTTGCTGTTGTTCTGAGATTGATTTGCACTTTTCGCACCAAAGTACATTCATCTCTGGGAGACAGAATGTGTCTCCTTTCTGAGCGGTATGACAGCTGCGGGGTCCCATGGTGTTTATACTTGCGTACTATTGTTTGTACAGATGAACGTGGTACCTTCAGGCGTTTGGAAATTGCTCCCAAGGATGAACCATACTTGTGGAGGTCTACAAAGAGGCACTAAGTTTGAAGGTAGGCATTGAAATACATCCACAGGTACACCTCCAATTGACTCAAATGTCAATTAGCCTATCAGAAGCCTCTAAAGCCATGACATTATTTTCTGGAATTTTACAAGCTGTTTAAAGGCACTGTCAACTTAGTGTATGTAACCTTCTGACCCACTGGAATTGTGATACAGCAAATTATAAGTGAAATAATCTGTCTGTAAACAATTGTTGGAAAAATTACTTATGTCATGCACAAAGTAGATGTTCTAACCGACTTGCCAAAACTATAGTTTTTTAACCTCTCTGCACACCGAACCCGTTAGCGGGATTAAATTCGACAACATACGGTGATCGCTACATAAATAGTCATATTAAACATTCATGAAAATACAAGTGTCTCACATGTATCGAAAGCCTAGAATCTTGCTAATCCAATTGCGTTGTCAGATTTAAAAAAGGATTTACTGCGAAATAATATGATGCGATTATCTGAGGATAGAGCCCCATAAAAAAACAGTACATGCGTAAAATAAATAGTTTACCTTTGAAGATCTTCCTCTGTTTGCAATCCCAATGCTCATTGTTACACAATGAATGGTCTTTTGTTTGATAAAATCCATTTTTATAGCCTAACACGAAACATTTTGTGAACCGCTTGTGTTGTGAATTCCATCTCATTCAATTTTCGACGACACATTCGATGTAAATACACACACTAAACGTGACTTTTCCAGTCATGTTTGGTTTCATTGCAATCAACTGGTTTGTTTGTAACACAGCCAAACCTGATGGGTCATTTCGCGGGACGTATTGACTGAAAGAAACCGTTTTGAAGACAACAAGTAATGACATCATTGTGCACCAATGATATGACAGCTATTTCGTTGACTGACTGTATTTTAACCCAATGACCACTGATCATCTTGAAATCTAGCTGGGTAGATAGCCAATGAGCTGAGGTAAACGGCAATATGTAATGGTTATGTGTTGGAAGACCAACCCATGTAGTAAACTCCGGCGTAAAGAGGGTCATTCGCCATTGAAGATTCATACTGGAAGGAGCGCATGTTACGCACAGCTCACTTTTTTGGTAAAGCGCATCTTCAGCTGTTTATATATCAATCAGTATGGCGACTAAATCAGGGAAAGCTAAATCTAAGTCTAGATATACAGATGTACACACAATTTTAGAAGATATTGATCGGGAAAGTGAGACAGAGATTGTTGGAGGACGATTCATAGCTTTGATTCCCAAATGGAGGAATATTTTTTGAACGGAGAGGACATCGTTTTGGACTGGTAAGTTCTTCTCACGCTAATGCCGTTGTTTGAAATTAATAATATAAAATATTATTTGTGATTTTTTTTACATTTTAGTAGCAATATATAAAAATGTAATGAAATGTGTAAAGTACACGTTGGCTATACATTGTGGGTGGGGTATGTTTGTATGTATGTTTGTGATCCATAGCCTATGTTTGTGTGTGTATATATACATATTGTGGATTAGAGGGAGCATGGCTGAGATGCGTGTCTGCCGCTCCACCCCACCCCCACATGAAATAACTAATTTGAGGCTGTTGAGGGGAGGGCAGGCCCACAACAATGGCCAAAGTGAAATGGAGACAGTAGATACAGCTGGTCTGGTGAAATATAATAAAGACTGTAGATCTAGCTGGTCTGTCATAAGATAATAGAGACAGTAGATCTAGCTGGTCTGTCATAATATAAATGAGACAGTAGATCTAGCAGGTCTATAATAATATATTCAACCTTATGTTCCCTGTACTCTATATATATATATATATATATATATATATATATATATCTGTTTATTATACCTGTTGATACAGGGCTCATATGTGAAACTATTCTAACTGAACATTTTCTTTCACAGTGACACTAACTCCGAATGGGAGCCCCCAGTGCCAAGGTGTCCATCCCCCACTGAAGCTGGTTCATCCAGCTCCTTCCACAAGTGGTGTTCACCTGCCCAAATGTATTTCTGCAGGCATGGATGTGCCTCAGGACCAAAAGGGCACAGCATGGAGACGTCGCTGTGTTCTTTGCAAAATGAAGTCCCCCATCACCTACACCACATGCTTGGTGACCCTCTGCTTTACAGCAGAAAGAGACTGCTATGGCACCTGGCATCAGCAGCACAATGTTATGTAGAGGACTGAGGGTCTTCCAAATATTGAAAGTGTTATTTTGTAAATGTATGTATCTTTTTTTTCAGGTTTTTTCTCCATTTTTGGGGGGGCTGTGTTAGAATACCATTTTGGTATTTTGTATACAGTTATTCCATTCGAAATGTATAACTACCAATTTGGCCACTTGGGTACATTTGGGCTACTTGTGTGGGACACCTGGGTGACTTCATGATAAATGTCATGTAGCACACTCATTTTGGAAGTTATCATTCTGAAACTTTGCACAAGTACTGGTGCCCTCTTATGTTTTTC
This sequence comes from Oncorhynchus nerka, assembly GCF_034236695.1. Taxonomy (NCBI): domain Eukaryota; kingdom Metazoa; phylum Chordata; class Actinopteri; order Salmoniformes; family Salmonidae; genus Oncorhynchus; species Oncorhynchus nerka. Next base: position 32,737,821 of record NC_088420.1, on the reverse strand, counting down.
ACTGAAATTGTCCCCATCATCCTACCTGCATGTTTGTTTTGTCTTGTTCATTTTAAAGATGATGATACAACAATAAAAATGAAAAAAAAAACATGATTTTTTCATTGCATTATCTAAACCAGATCTATTGTGTTATATTCTCCTACATTCAATTCACATTTACACAAACTTCAGAGTGTTTTCTTACAAATTAAACCAAGCATATGCATATCCTTGGTTCTGGGCCTGAGCTACAGGCAGTTAGATTTGGGTATGTGTTCAGGTGGGAAAAAAAAATAGGGGGTAGCTGTAAGAGGTTAATTAACAAGAAATTTGTGAAGTGGTTGAAAAACTAAGTGTATGTAAACCTCCGACTTCACTGTGGGGACGACATCGTCGATGCACTTATTGATGAAGCCTTTGATGGTGTAAATTTTTATTTCACCTTTATTTAACATTTTTATTTAACCAGGTAGGCCAGTTGAGAACAAGTTCTCATTTACAACTGCGACCTGGTCAATATAAAGCAAAGCAGTACGACACAAACAACACACAAACAACACAGAGTTACACATGGAATAAACAAAGTTACAATCAATAACACAGTAGAAAAAAATAGGAAAAAATATATACAGTGTGTGCAAATGGCGTGAGGAGGTAAAGCAATAAATAGGCCATAGTAGCGAAGTAATTACAATTTAGCAAATTAACACTGGAGTGATAGATGAGCCGGTGATGATGTTCAAGTAGAAATACTGGTGTGCAAATGAACAAAAAAGTAAATAAAAACAATATGGGGATGAGGTAGGTAGATTGGATGGGCTATTTACAGATGGGCTGTGTACAACTGCGGCGATCGGTTAGCTGTTCAGATAGCTGACGTTTAAAGTTAGTGAGGGAGATATAAGTCTCCAACTTCAGCGATGTTTGCAATTCGTTCCAGTCATTGGCAGCAGAGAACTGGAAGGAAAGGTGGCCAAAGCAGGTGTTGGCTTTGGGGATGACCAGTGAGATATACCTGCTGGAGCGTGTGCTACGGGTGGGTGTTGACATACCTCACACATACAAAACATCTCCTAATACTCAATTTAAAACAGGGAAGATGGAATATGTGGGAGAGGGAGAAGTGTGATGTCTGTATGAAAAGGTTTCAAAAGGTTTTGTGTGTTGTACAGTATATTTGTCACACCGTTGTGAAACCTGTGTTAAAGACAGCACATGTAGACACTGCTGTATCCCCATCACAGATAGGAGGTACTGACAGCTAACATGGTGCACTACATAAGATCCTCTATAAGACTGATGGAGGTCAGTGACAGGTGTAGCAGATGACACGGTTACACAGATGCATTTGTTTATGAATGCTTGCATCCCTGCTGACTGAAATACAATACAAGTCAGAAGTGTGGACACACCTACTCATTCAAGGGTTTTTCTTTATTTATACTATTTTCTACATTGTAAAACTATGAAATAACACATATGGAATCATGTAGCAAGCAAAAAAGTGTTATACAAATCAGAATATATTTTAAATTCTTCAAAGTAGCCACCCTTTGCCTTGATGACAGCTTTGCACACTCTTGGCATTCTCTCAACCAGATTCACCTGAAATGCTTTTTCCAAACGTCTTGAAAGAGTTACCACATATGCTGAGCACTTGTTGGATGCTTTTCCTTCACTCTGTGGTCCAACTCATCCCAAACAATTTGACCATGAAGGCCTGTTCCACACAGTTTCCTCTGAACAGTTGATGTTGAGATGTCTCTCTTACTTGAACTCTGTGAAGCATAAATTTGGGCTGCAATTTCTGAGGCTGGTAACTCTAATTACCTTATCCTCTGCAGTAGAGGTAACTCTGGGTCTTCCTTTCCTGTGGCGTTCAACATGAGAGCCAGTTTCATCGTAGCGCTTGATTGTTTTTGCGACTGCACTTGAAGAAATTTTCAAAGTTCTTGAAATTTTCCAGATTGACAGTCTTTCATGTTTTAAAGTAATGATGGAATGTTGTTTCTCTTTGCTTATTTGAGCTGTTCTTGCCATAAAATGGACTTGGTATTTTACCAAACAGGCTTATCTTCTGTATACCTGCCCTACCTTGTCACATCACAACTGATTGGCTCAAATGCATTAGAAAGGAAAGAAATTCCATAAATTAACTTTGAACATGGCAGACCTGTTAATTGAAATGCATTCCAGGTGACTACCTCATGACGCTGGTTGAGAGAATGCCAAGAGTGTGCAAAGCTGTCATCAAGGCAATTTTATTTATTTATCCGTTATTTTACCAGGTAAGTTGACTGAGAACATGTTCTCATTTGCAGCAACGACCTGGGGAATAGTTACAGGGGAGAGGAGGGGGATGAATGAGCCAATTGTAAACTGGGGATTATTAGGTGACCGTGATGGTTTGAGGGCCAGATTGGGAATTTAGCCAGGACACCAGGGTTAACACCCCTACTCTTACGATAAGTGCCATGGGATCTTTAATGACCTCAGAGAGGGTGGCTACTTTGAAGAATCTCAAATATAAGATATATTTTTATTTGTTTAGCACTTTGTCTTCACTATTATTCTACAATGCAGAAAACTGTTAAAAAATAAGAAAAAAAGATCTATAAAAACTCTGGAATGAGTATGTGTCCAAACTTTTGACTGGCAACGTACATTGCTTTCACTTATTGTTTTCAGTATGACTGATAACTGTTTAAAGATACATTGCCTACCCACATAACATCAAATGTTTTTAAAATGATGTCTGCGACTAGTCTTTCTTGACACTTGTCTCCTGTAATCTTAGCTCTAGGATGTATGTTCCACTTTTGTTAAGATGCTCTACCTTTAAGATATGCTCTTTTATCCTCTCCTGTGCCATCTGCCTCTGAAGTTTCACCCATACCTGCCTGAGGCGCCAGGGGCATTGGATGGCAGTGTTTTAGTGCACGCTGACTCCATGGACAGCGTTGGGGGAACCAGAGAAAGTAGGTGCTAACTCTGGACTGCTGATGAGGAGGGGATTGGCAGTGAACTGGGTTGGGGCTCATGGGAAATCTGGCGTGCAAACTAATTATGTTGTGCTGCCAAACTGCCTGTGATTACTAAATTGGGAGGGGGCATGGGTAGAGCTTAAAATGTATTAATTTTATTTAAAATAAAATGGTTCAAATTAGGGTTATTTTATAAGAACACCCCATTTTATATTAAAATAATTGCTTCTGTGAAGATGCTTTGATATGTCTTTTTAGTTTTAACTACTAAAATCTGTGGATTTCCAATGTTCAAAGATAAACCCAACATGTGTGAATAGATTCTCGAATCTAAGCCACATGGCACATCTCCTAAAATGTCCATCCTCAAGTCACAAACTATCTATCTGCTCCTCTAAATCAGGAATACATGACAGCAAATATAGAACTCTTATTTCTGTTTCCCCACCTGCCAGTCACACTTCTGGGGAATGATGCTTAAAAAGGGTTTTCTGCCTGATTTGTATTAACACATCAGCTGGCGGTACAGACGGCCCCTGAAGGTAAGCAATCCATTACACTTAGAATACCAGTCCACTTTCTCAATAATGGAACACAATACAATTTAAAACAAAAACCAGCATCAGACCTGAATTAAATACATATACCTGAGTATTTTTGTATTCAAATGAATTATATTTTAAATATTTTAAATTATAAAGTAAGTATTTTGTGAAATAAGGAATTAGGTATTTGATTATCGAAGATATTTACTGTAAGTTTGGGAAGCTATTCCTGTTTTAAAGCAAATTTGAAGACATGGTTATAACACTTGACATAGAAACATTTCTTCTGAATCAATGTTTAATGCACAAATGATTTGTTTTTTTTATACCTAAGTCATATAATATAACTACAATTGTGGCTTTTAAAAAACATGCAATATACAGTAGAAAACCAGAGTTATGATTTGCACCAATTGATTGCATACTGTATCAAATAATTGATATGAAAATACATTACAGGTTGTAGACTGTACACATAAATAATGTGGTTAAACTTTTTTCCAAATTATTTTTGGATGTCATTGAAGCAGCTGCATACGATATGCAATCAAACCTGGAACAAAAGACAATCTATGTGGGGGTAGATGCTGCTTTTCCATTTAGCCCAAATGTTTTGTTGTTAATAGACAAGTGTAATGTTGTAATAAAGGTTAGCAGGGATGATTATAATGTGAGATAAATATTCTACGTCCTCGCCATCATTTGTATTACATTATGTTTCAATAGATGCAAATGGGTTTAGCAGATGTCTCCATGCTTTGTGACTTGCATAACTTATATTTTAGCACATAATCCATTTACTCAGTGATACACGTCACCGGTTCGAGGGTACCATTGCAGTCTGACAGCATCCCACCTAAGAACAACCTCAGCTCTCTCTGTCTAGACTTAATCTCAGCATCTCAAGGGTTAAAAGAATGGATCTGATTTTATAAGGGAAATGGAGGCACAGTCATGGATCTAATCGCGATGGAAGGGATGCAGGTAACATCGGTCATTGACATGGAGCAACATGATATCAGTCGTGAAATAGATCACTGGCTGTGAGGTATACATAGCACCACTCTTCCACAGACCTCATCCTTCAAAGGGGCAGGCTGGTTGTGGTTAGGGAACTGAACTTGGGACTAGAGGGCTGCAGGTTCAATCTCTCCAGTGAGACACTGAGCAAGGTACTTAACCTGAGCTGCTTCAATGAACATCCCGCTTAATAAATAGATGGCAGGTAAAATGTCACCACTGCATGCTAAAGCAGTAATGCTCTGGCAACATACAAAGACAGTGACTGTAAACTACAGCAGCAGGTTCATATTGCAGTATGCTATAATTGAGCATCTAGTTACAGTATTTGACATTGAAAGACTCACTTTGATTGTGTAGAATACTGTACATAGCAAGATGTGTAACATAAGCCAAAATAGGCCAAATTATGTAAACGGTCTACTTGCTGGATGCATGATCAGAGCCCCAAGGGCAAGGTATAGGGGGCAATGTCTGCCCTCTCTTCGGCACCTCAGCTCTCCAGTTTCTGTCCCAGGTTCTCAGGGCAAGGAGAAAAAAATCAATAAACCAACAAGACAGTGAGTCTCAATGGATTTCACTACAGATTAGGTACTGCGTGTGAAAAAGCGATGGAGAATGCAATGGCGAGATTGCATTATGACATTATTATCAAAATCCACATTGATTTATTGAAGTGTAAAAATAAGAGTAATCCTACAAGTAGTAATTGAACCTAAATCCAACAGCTCACTGTTCATCCAGCAATGATAGCCAATGACATGACATTAAGCAATGAGACAGGGGCCACTGGTTTAAGTGATCTGGAAGGCGGCATGATGCTCTCCCTGTCAGGATCAATCAGTCCTGCTGAAATTAAGAGCAAGTCTGTAAATTGGTCTTAATGTTGTGTTTCATCCTGAATCTCCTCAACACATTGACTGGAGGCTGGTGTCCTTCATCCCGCTGGGTCCCTGCCCTCCTCTCCTTTCATTCTGTGCAGACGGCTGATCTCTGCTCTCTGAGGGGAGGGAGCCAGTGGGCCAGGGGCCAGGCAGCACCCACAACCTCTCATGGCTCACATCGTGGCTCACATGGCAGGGAGCACAAAACAATAGACAGAAACTAACACTGGGGTGCCCCTCAATGTTCTCTCTCACCATAAAAACTAGTCCAACAATGCTCAATTTAGAACGGCAGGACATTTTTCTACCACCTCCATTTTTAAGTAGCATTTATCACCTCACAAAGAGTTAATGTGCTGTTTCTCTAGACCTACAGTATATGGGTGGCCTATGTCTCCAGTCCATAAATGGGACAGACTTGAAAGGCCCTAAAAACCACCCTCTCTGCCCCTCTCCCAGTCTGTTGGAAAGTAATCTGCTTACATCATTAGGCTAAGCTTGCTGAAACTAATTACCAGATGTTGTGTTCCTTTTTCTCTCCTCTTTTTTGTCTGCGTGTTAAAATACCCGCCATAATTTTCTCTCACTAGCGCCCCCTCCTTCTGTGGCACCTCTACACAATAAAGCCATTTGCAAATAACAACAATTGAAAAAGAAAGCTCCCCGCCGCTATTCAGAAGACCTATCTTGTGCTGTTCACCTCCCTACTCTTCCAAAATATGCAGTCGTGTAGGGGCTAATAACCTGAACTGAGAAAAAGAAAATACCTGGGAAAAAATGAAAGCAGAATGAACCGAGGCAATTGAGGTCCTCCAGTCACATTTGCACAATTTTCGAGAGTTTAGCTTATCACATTATTACCCATTTAGAGATAAAGAAGTGTCCCAGTGCTTATTATGGCACTGTAGCATGCTGAGTGTGCAAACACATATTTCAATCCTCCTCCTTTCTAATTCTGAGTGCTGCTGTGCCACAGCACATATAGAAGAGTTAAACAAACTCAACCATATCCTGGCCATAAAGATGTATGTCCCTCAAAAGACTGGATTTGTGATGTGTGTTTATGTCAATGGATGTTAATTTCCACCGTTGTCATTTCCTGATTGTGCAGTACATTTTCTTATGAGCTGAACAGTGCCGTGTGACTCATGCTCAGTTCCGTTGATTATTAGTTTGACCACTTCCCCTCAGCAAAGGACATAGATTTCTTTGTTTTGCAAAGAACAGCAAAAAAGCACGACAACATTGTACCACAGCCACCACCACTACTATTAATGATGTACGTTGACCATTATTATAATACAATAAGCACACTAATACTACTACAAATAATAATAATAATATTTTGAACATCCACCCTATTTATGTCTCTTACCTTTATTGTATTTTCTCTAGTCTAAACTATTATTATATTCAATTGTATTATTACATTCTACAGAACATTTCTGTTTGGAGTTTTCACATTTAACTATTATAAGACACTTTTGTGATGGATTCAGATATTAAACACTGCTACATATGACCACAATCCACATCACACTCACACTTTAGTCGTAGTAAATAAATGCATACCTTTCCACATAATGTCACAGTGCTTTCTTTATAGGAGTAATGATGATGGTGAGCTTAAAAAACAGCATTCTTAAAAATAAAACATATGATTGAAGAATGTATTTATTTGACTTTTAAAGTAACTCCATACAACTAAACAGAAACGCTGTTTGTCCTACTCTGACCTTATTTTATTATAAGGTGACCTCAATAAATAACAGAATGAAAGAATAGACATATGCTTTTAAAAACCACTAGCTTGTGTATTTCCCTCTTATCAACAGCCTGGCAGTGATTGTGATTCATAGCAGTCATTTAAGTGATAACGCACTCATTCACTACACACCTCCTGGTTATCTGTGTGGCAGAGTTGGTGCCGACGCTAGCCGCCGAACAGGAGGCAGATATTCAAGATGGTGTTGATTGATAAATTGACAGGTTAATTTTCATGTGGATAATGAGAGTAAGAGCCAGAAAGACAGTAGAGAAAGTCTCTGGCCCTTTGCTCTACCTTGCATGCAGTGCCATCTATCTATTGCTGCCAGTACCACAAGCAGAAACAGGTATACACTATGTCAAGCCCTGGTCAATTGTTTTCATTATCTAGGCTACACATTTTCTCTGCCATTTCCTATTATCATCATCATCACCACATAACTCTATTCCTTTTGGGTAAAAAAATAAATATATATATTTTTTTAATGTTTAATTTCAGTGGGTATTAAGCTGCTATGTTACTTGTGTCTGCTGTACCAAGTTACATCGCAATCAATTGTAAAACCATATAGGACAACATACATGAGAGTATGAGGTCCACTGAATTGGATCCTTATTGCATGGTTGGGAAGTCAATGAAATTAAAATAAGGAAACCTTCTGCTAAAAGAAATTGTGCAATGAAAGACTTGGGGACTAAACACTGTAAGGAATATAATCGTTGTGTCCTGCAGTAAAATGTGCACATGGCCATACAAAAACAGACAATATGCTATACTAAACTAATAGCATTAGCTATAAATTGTATTATTTATGAAGTTTGTAATGAACCCTATCCGTTTAGACTGTAAAAGTGAGAAAAGAAATCTGAGAAATTCACAACCCCCAGAAATTCACAACCTCCAGACAGATGCAAAAGTTCAAGTTTTGTATTTTTTAGGGTTTTTTTTCTTTAAAAAAATCTATTCACATGATTTGAATCCTGTCTACATGCTTGTTCATGTTATAGCAATAGGCTACTTTTTATCATGGTTGTCATTTCTCATCACACTTTTAGATTTTAATAGATACAGAATTCTCAGTAAACTAATAAGAGATTACAGAAGAGATTTCCATTGATCGATTTGACAACATGATCTACAGTTGTAATTGCTGTATTTGATGATTCAGGATAGTAATATCACTTTTTACTAGAAGCAATTAGCACAATCTTACTTATAGTGCTTTTACAAATTAGACAGAATTCCAGCATAGACCTTAATTAGGGGACAAATTCTTGGAATGGAAGAAAGGGTTTTGCTAGGGATTAGAAAGGTTGCTAAATCTGACACACGTTTCTGCTGCTTGTCACTGCAATGTTCCGTGTCTGCAAGCCCCTCTAATTAACTCTCCACTAACATTACTCTGTAGCTATATGAATCAGCATTCAACATCATGCTAATCAAATGTCACTTCTTACAGTCCTGAAACCAATGTCCTTCAATTATAACTTGTATAACTAATAATGCACGTTCGGGGTATCTGTATACTCCTTACCCTGTAGGGTTGATCTGTGTTCATATATTTGCCCTGTTTTACCTTAATGATGTCATAATTTTTTACTTTTATTATCTATAATTTATAAAGCAACTTTTCACACATTTCTTTTAAAATATTGATGATACACAATTCACAATTGATTCATAGATTTATTTTCAGAGATATTTTTACACTAAAATCCTTGAATTTAAAATATGAATAATAGTAATAAACTTTTTTTTTTAAAGAAGATGAACTGGAATACAAAGTTCAATCTACATTGGTGCTAGTGTGGTCATGGGCTATGACAATCATTGTTTGAAAAGGTAAAGAAATCTGACCCAATTAAAGTACCTCTCTGGAGCTTGTTTGTTGTACAGCTCCAAGAGAACCTGAACCCTTTGGGTTTGTCTGAATTGAATTTGCTGGCTTGTGGTTTGCGTTGCCTAGCTATCTCCCAATAGTAAAACAGTTGGCAGGGAAACTACAATTTAAAACTCACAATTGTGAACTTGCTGTCTCTTTAACTATGCTATAAATCTGTCAGCTTTCTAACAAAATATCATATCTCATCTTGTTTTTCTTTATGTAACTCTACATGCCAAATTTCTACTAAACAATATTTTTGAATGGTGAGAGTAAGTTTGCAAGTATTAAATGAGAAGCAATATACTGTAATACATGTCTATAACTAGTTTGTTGTTTCTATTATATCAATTCTGAAAAATACTAACAATTCAATGTGTTATTCATGAAATTGTCTAGTATAAAGACTTTCATTTAGTCCTTTGTTTAATTCTTTCCTTCCTACAAACCATCATCTTATACCCAAAGGGGAAATACAGGCATCTGAGCAATTTGGCATGATTACAAACTACCTGCTTAGTTTCTGTATTCACACAGACACCGGCCCTGTCTTGTAGGAACAGTGTGTGTTCATATGACAATGAAGTCTACCGTGAGTGGGAGTCTCACTGGGTCGTCACAATAGGATGCACTCAAACTTTCTTTTCACAAAACTTTCCAATAGATAGTGAATGCTTTGTTGTTTGTTGTAAACATGTAGACAAGGTGGCAATAAAACATATTTCCCTCTTTCCAAAAGTTTGAACCCCACAATAGTACTCAACGATTTATAGAAATCAGCGATTCTCAACTGGTGGGTCGCAACTGGTGGTTTTGATAGGTCGTGGGTGTCTGAGTAAATATATATATATTTTTTGTTATAAAAAATGTATCCAGTCTGAACTTAAACCAGGTAGAAAGTGTGTAAAAATGACAATGTACTTACATGTTTTTAAAATGTAATCCCTGAACACGTTTTCTTAAGTGACAGTATTTTCAATTTATGGCTATTAGCATCACAGTTTTGGTTGATTTTGTGGTCTCCAGCCAGTGAGGTGACTTTATTAACATTCTTCATCACGAATATGGACAAAATGTAATTGACAATGAAAGAGTGGCTGGGAATGTTGTTCCCTTGTCATTTAATTGCTACATTAGCTATCAATACACCATTTATTTTTTTCCCCAAGATTGTATTTTCAAGATGCGACTGAGACAACCTTGTTCAATTTGGGTCCCAAGGCAAAACTAGTTGAGAAGCACTGATATAAATCATTGGCAGTAGCTAACCTCCACTATGTCGCAAACTCAGATGGGGCTGAAGTGGGAGAAATCATTGACCCTACACTTTGACTGACAGCTACAACACTGTGCATTACATGCTGAGTGTCAACGCTTTGATGTCAAGACACCTCTAGCAAGCTGATGACCCACTTCATCTTAATGTAGCCATGACTTGAACTTCTCACATCGATCAAGTTCCAATCAAGAGCTGTAAAATTATGGCAGGCTAAACAGATTATTCATCAGCTTTTAGTAATGAAATAGCTTGTTGAAACTATATTCGTACAACCCAATTAAAAACAAAAGAAAGAAGTTGAATGTGATGTCTAACTTTTGCAGGTTGTTACTTTGTTTACAGCAACAACTGCTCAGCGCTCAAAGTGGAAATGTTTTGTTTCTGTTGTTTACTTTGTTTGTTTGATGCATTTTCCTTCTCAACAATGCATATTCATCTCACTATACTAACACTGAATACATAATCAGATAAAGGACACTGACACATTTTGACATTTCTTTATTGTCTATCTTAATATTGAAAATATCTCAGTGAAATGAGAATGACTGCCGTGAAAAGAGGGATGAGAGGGATGGTTTGAGGTGCCGCTATATTGGTGTCAATGCTGTTGTTCACCAAGAACAGTCTGATAACACCTAAGGGTGCCTCACCCCTTCCATTCACTTCAGCTGTACCCCGAGGTCTGACAAACAGACAGCAGAACAACGAAGGCTATTGATGATGATGCTGTGGTAAAGGAAGGCTGCAGAGGACACATCGTTGGGAATTCATCCCATCCTGGCCTCCAAGGCACCCAACAGCTTGATCCTGTGTCACTCTAAGGGCATGGCTCTCCATTGATTTGCCTTTGAAATCTAAACGGTTAATTTTGACAAATAAAAAGGCTTCAACTAAACGATGGGTTGAAGAATATGGACAAAGGGGGGGGCCTGTTTAGAGAGTCAGGCTGTAAAATGAAGTTTAAAAAAAATCAAGAGGGAATAGTGAAATTAGGGATGGGGCGAGAGAGAAAGAGAAAGTGAGGGTTGGAGAACTTGAAGCATTGACCCCTATCGTCCATGGTGAAAAGCAGGAGATTAGAAAGTGTTTCATGCCAATTTCCATGGAGATTTCTGTAATTTCTAAAAAATTACTTCTTCCCACTTTGATTTGTCCGTCCTGCCTGGCCCCCACTAGTGTGGTCAGGGTGGTCTGCCACATCATGCTGCTGTTCTCGTGGGCCCCGAGATGGCCCCTCGCTGGGCCCAGACGTCGTGAGATTACTGAAGCAGCACTGACGTCTCTATCAGCTAGCGCCACCACCGTGCCCTCTCCCAACACCCCCAGCATAGCCCCCACCTACCCTCACCACAAACTCTCACAGATCTGTCAGATGATGGCTTCATTGGTTCACATTGCTCCCTTCAAACTCTCACCAGTCTTTTTGCACTCCCCCCATCCCATCATTTATTCCCTCCCAGAACCCCCCACACCACCAGAATAATCTCCTCCCCCCTTTTCATTGCAGAATGTTTCACCTTTTGCTATCCCTCTGCCTCCTCTCTCTCTGCCTCAGCCTGGTTTGTGCTTCTGCCTGCCACATCAAAGGAGAACCAGGGGTCATGGAGCCACAGGCATGGAATATAAATGCAGCCAACTGCGTGGCAGTATGGGAAATCAATCCTCTAAAGATAGCTCCATCCACTTCCTGAACCCATCATCATCCTCTATCACATACGGTATCATATAGGAATAGTTTGTGATAGCATACTCTAAATGGTTATTGTGCATGAGATGATGTATTATTGTGAAATGTTTGTTGTCCATACATCTAGGTCAGAAGCCACCCTGTTTTGTAAGAAAAAAAAGTTTGTATTTGTTTGTATTAATCTGCATAGTTGGTGAATATATTTGAAAGTATGTATTGTAAACTTTGAGGGAATTATTGAGAAATATGCACATTTGTTGACTGATGATACCAACACTGTACTTGCAATTCACAAACAAAGATGTTCTATCAATGTTTTCTTCTCTAAGGGTAGTAAAGATAGAAGAGTATAAAACATAAATATAGATGTATATGAGAATTGCAATGTAAAAAAGTGTTAGCACTGAGAAAGGAATGTCATAAGCAAAAGTGACAACATCTCTATTCATCAAACACAAGCTTGAATCTCACTTGGGGGTGGGGGCATGTCTTTGTGTTGATTCTGGAATCCTATGAAACATGTCAGACAGTTTAGTGAGCAAAACACTGCAGCAGAAATGTGTAAACAGCCTTGGTTGGAGAACTTCTACTGAAGACTGATGCCAACAGAGACTCATGCTTCCCACTGTATGTCACTATCATGCTCCACTTAGATTTTAAACTACCCGGGAAATATGCTTGTATCATTTATCAGTCAGATTGTCTCCTTGATGATCGATAATAACATCCTGGGTATGATTTACTCCAAGAGAAATGGCTATGCAGCATTCCATGTAACAACCATATTCTACTGACAACACCAAAGCTGGATAAAAACAGCTTGTGATTGGTGAATCCGTATTCACTGCTGAGTGAAGAATGATAAATTCCATGACAAAAATATGGCTTTCACCAGTTGCCAGGCGTTCTTGTTTAGGGCAGAATGTGATGGCTCCACGTGGGGGCCATTGGCTCCAGTTGCTTAGCGTAAGCATCAGATGAACGCCCTGCCGGAAGATGTCAATGTCTCCATTAATGCCAGGCCTGCCACACAGGCAGTGCTTGAATGACACAGGGTTTTGTGGAGAGTGACGGGGGGTTGTAAATGTTAACTCTCGCTGGCTGGTTGTCCCAGCCTGGCGGCCACATAGCCTGGCAACACCTGTGTGTACAAGGCCTACAAGACATAATTCTTAGTGAACATGGACAGCTGTTATCGTTTAACCACATAGCACCACAGTGGTTATACAGAAGTATGATTTTAAAAAGGTAATATGAAAAAAAGATAACTGGAATTAGTGTGGGTATGTGGGGGGGTCTTGGTCATTGGTATTTTGATAAAAGTACATAGTTGATTAAATAAATATAATTAAATAATTATTATTTTGATATTATAACAATAATATCCAAACCAGAGACTGAATTTGTCTAACACGTGCTAGCATTTTTTAATAAGCATGTTCCATGACCATGACATGAGTGATAAGAGAGTGTCACGAAGGGGAGGAGAGACGGACCAAGGCGCAGCGGATGTTGAGTTCCACATATTTATTATAAAGTGAAACTTAGCAAAGCAAAACAATAAATAAAATAAACTAACAACGAAACGTGACTATGTGGTGCACATGCCCAAAACACAAAATAATATCCCACAAATGCAGGTGGGGAAACAACCTACCTAAATATGAAACCAATCAGAGGCAACGATAAACAACTACACCATAGAGAACTAAGGGCTCTCTATGGTCAGGGTGTGACAGTATCCCCCCCAAAAGGTGCGGTCTCCGGCCGCAAAACCTGAAACCAAATGGGGAGGGTAGGGGGGTGATTAGTGTCGGTGGCGGCTCCCGTGCAGGTCGTAGCCCCCGCCCAGACCCCGGATCCGGCCATGGCGCCGGGCTGAACGCCGTGCCTGGACTGGGCATCAGCGCCAAGGAGGGATCCGGCCATGGAGCTGGTTTGGACACTGAGCCTGGACTGGGCACCGGCGCAGAGGGAAGCTCCTGCCATGGAGTGGGACTGGCACCGGACTGGTGACACACTTCAGGGCGAGTGCGTGGAGCTGGGACAGGACTTACCGGTCTGGAGAGGCGCACTGGAGGCCTGATGCGTGGAGCCGGCACAGGTGGTACCGTACTGGTGACACGCACTTCAAGGCGAGTGCGTAGAGCAGGCACAGGAAGTACCGGACTGGGAAGGCACACTTGAGGCCTAGTGCGTGGAGCTGGCACCAATTGTACTGGAACGATGACACACTTTGCAAGGTGAGTGAGAGGAGCTGGCACAGGACGTACTGGGCTGTGGAGGCGCACTGGAGACCTGGTGCGTAGAGCTGGCACAAATGGTACCGGACAAATAACATGCTCCTCAAGGCGAGTTTGGAGAGCTAGCACAGGACGTACAGGGCTGGGAAGGCGTACTGGAGACCTGGTGCGTGGAGCCGGCACAGATTTTACCAGACGGATAGCACGCTCCTCAGAACGAGTTCGGAGAGCTGACTCAGGTGGCATTAAACTGGTAACACGCTCCTTAGGGCAAATGTTGTGCATATTCCACCAGCTCAATAACTCTCTCCGTTCTCTCCCCTCCAATATCTCCATCCACTCACTGACGGTCTCTGACTCTCTCCTCCAGTTTCTCCCTCTTCACCCAGACTGTCTCTGGTTCATTCCTCGGCTCCACCGACCACCCCTTGTGCCCCCCAAAATAAATATTTTCGGGGAGTTTTTTGGGCTTTTTTTGTGGCCGCGAACCCCGGCGTCGTAGCTGTCCTCCCTTCTCTCCTTGCGTCTGCTGCCAAGGAAGGCTATCCTGTCCTGCCATGATTTCCTCCCAAGTCCAGGATCCTTTCCCATCTAAGACCTCCTCCCAAGTCCAGGATCCCTTCTCCTCCTGGGCACGCTGCTTGGTCTTGTTATGGTGGGATCTTCTGTCACGAAGGGGAGGAGAGACGGACCAAGGCGCAGTGGATGTTGAGTTCCACATATTTATTATGAAGTGAAACTTAGCAAAACAAAACAATAAATCAAATAAACTAACAACGAAACGTGACTACGTGGTGCACATGCACAAAACACAAAATAATATCCCACGAATGCAGGTGGGGAAACAACCTACCTAAATATGAAACCAATCAGAGGCAACGATAAACAGCTGCCTCTAATTGGGAACCATATTAGCACCCACATAGAAATGTCTATACTAGATCACCCCCTAGTCACGCCCTGACCTACTACACCACAGAGAACTAAGGGTTCTCTATGGTCAGGGCGTGACAGAGAGGCATTAAATCTATGCCCACTTATCCCGTTGTGCCATCCTTGCTCTGAAAATATTATCCTTTGGTGTGCCTATCCCAAAAAGATTTTCCAAGGTCCTCAAAAAAAAACAATATGAAAGCTGTGTATTCAGCACAAATGTAATACACTTAAAGGATCCCACAAGTGCACACATCCAGCAGCACAATGAGCAGGATATGGGTTTTTCCACACTTTGACAAAGTGGACAGGAGTTTTTCCAGTCAGAAATGGAGCCCTGATGTCTAGAGATGTATTTTTAAAGTGCAGTAGAGGCATTTTTTAAATTATATCACAGGTGAACTGATGACCCACTTACCTTGGAAAAATGCAAACACCAAGGACTGCCGGAGACCAAGTCAAAATAAAGCCACATCAACTGTTCGAGTGACACTGCATGTTGGAGTATTATGCCAAATTCAAATGACACAAAGCGCACCGGAGCACTCCAAACATGCAAAGTGTGGTTATTGTAGAAATCATGATCTTAGGAAGGCCGGAGCTATTTTTGATTTCCAAGAGCAAGATGTACTAATAATGGGCTAATAGAAAAGCGAATCGTTGCCTTTCACATTCAGGTAAGTGAAATACAGTCAAAAAGCCGAATCATGAGCTTAGTATTGTCTGGAAACTGAAAAAGCATCAAAATCCTTGAATCTTCAGAATGCTCAAGCAGCAACAGGAATTGTGGGAATGTTTTCATGCTCTCTAACCTGCCTTGAGCTCAATAAGACTAGCCGTCTACTGTACACACCGATCTGCTGTGTTCTAGGCTGGAGGGCTGAACAGAGTAGTGTACTCTTCTCCCTAATGTCCTGTCCATTGATCTTTCCCGTAAGTACAGCTCCCTACAGAAACCCACACAATCTGGGCAGAGGAGTGCTCCAGGGCACCCCTCACTTCAAAGGTGCATATTTACTCTTAGAAATTTAGAGAAAGTGCAGCTGTGGATGCATCCTGCAACCTCAATCAATGATGGGGCTGGTCCTCCTGACCCCCCCTGCTGGCTAATAAAGTGCTTATTTGGCTCGGTGGTTTCACTGCAAGCCTTTTGGGGTTGGCTCAAACTAGCACTTACAGTATGTTATAGCATGTTTGTTTCCACTGCCTCTTCTCATAAATATAATTTAAGGTAATACTTATCTGTCGTTTCGAACACAGTAATTTAGAGGGGGTTGGTGGGACAGATTATTATTCCACATTAATCCTATTGTAATTAACACCTCCTAATTTGTGTAGTAATACAATAACAAAAACATGCTGCAATATTAATTGTATTTCTTGCCAATTGGTAAAAGGAGTCACTGTCTAATTAGAATAAAGATTTGACTAACACATTATATAAATGGGAAGGTTGGTGAAACCTGTTTCATCGTTATTATCTAAATAAAAAGATAAATAGATCATTACAACATCTTTAATTCGTTGTTTTAAGGATCTACATATGTGTATTATGTAAACTTAGGAGATCTCGTTCTTAGTTTTCAACAAAAGTTTCATGCTGTGATGCAGATTATCATAATTGTCTTTCCCACTCTTCTAAAACAAATATGTATTAAGACAGCGGCAAGAATGGGCCTTCCGCCACTGCAAACATGAGACAATCAGAATATTTTGTAATTACGTGCAACAATATTCTAATTACTGATGATTTAATCTACTCCATGCTGCTTCCTCTCTCACTTGCTACAATTAGAAAAATATATATGTCAGCTGTATTTTTGTCGAATCATTTCACTTAAATGTAAGTCACCAAAGTGGCACAGTTGGAGATTTATTTTAAAACAATGAGAATATAATTCTCCTCCATGAGAATTACATGTGTCTTCTGCTCACCACGTAAGGTTTAAGTGATAGACAGAAGAGGTCTGCACAGATTTCCATATCTGCACACTCAAAAGGGGATACAACTTGTCACATGTTATCTTGCTGTCTTGCTGTAGTTTGACAAATAAGTATTATAGGTGTTATTTTTTATATTTTTTAAGAATACAAATAAACTAGGGGAAAGTTCCTAGGGCTCACGAGTGGTGCAGCGGTTTAAGGCATTGTAAATAAGAATTTGTTCTTAACTGACTTGCCTAGTTAAATAAAGGTTCAACTAAAAAAACTTGGCAAAATAAACATGCACTATATTAATTAAGCAGTATACATATTTAGGCCTGCTAACATATAAATATACAGTATGTATTTCACAAGGTGAGGGCTGGGCCACGATGACCTAAATTAAGACACATTTTTGGAGAGAACTGCTTAGAAATGTCCTTCACTAATACTCATCACGTGAGCAGATCTCTGTTGGAGGCCACCTGTCAACCCAGGCCAGCTCCTTCTCCACTTGACTGCACTCTGCGTGCCTGCCACAACTGTGACTGAACAGCACAGACTAGCCTCCCGATCATTAATCCTGACTGCCTTCTTCGACTTCTCCTCCCTCTTAAAGAGCACCTCTCTTTTACACCTGCTTTCTTTCTCTCCCTCTCTACGCTCTGCTAACATGTTGACAGCCGTTGAGAGGGAGGGGTGTGGTAATCATCTTTATCTCCGTCCCCTCGGCATGCTGGCAGACACTTGCCATTGAGTGTCTGTCAGGCAGAAAGGGTGTGGGATGTGGGCTCAGGCTGCACAGGTGACAGGTCACGGTCATTTTGCACCAAAAGCCACTGAAGCTAAAACCTTAAGTGGCATTTGAGCTACCTGCACTGTCAGCTCTAACACTCCCAACACTAACAAGGAGACCACCAGTACAGAGGCAAACTTCATTATTCCTCTCAGGTGGATTTCACTAAAAACAACAACTACCGGAGTCTCCCTGTCAAGATCCACGCTGATGCATACAACTGATTTTGAATTTGATGGTAAAGAGAATTGTAGCCGCCAAACTGTTTAAATGCTAATGCACCCTGTCCCTGACTACGCCTTATGTGTCTTAGTCTTCACCACAATGGTGACAAGTGTCCACCAAAAGCCTTAGGACAGAACAGAGAATTAGACTCTCCCCCTGAATACTGTTCAGTCTAAAGGAGATGTTGCATTGGTTTACAGGCCAGACCAAGGCCATTACAATACTTTCCAAGATGTCACTATCCAGGTTGTTAAAATTTTCATTAAGTGTTCAGCAATTTCCAAAGTCAAGTTAAACGAGACTTAGACAATACCATCGTATCAGATAAAGGATCTTCGCTGAAAGACTGGCAGTCAGTTTTCATGTAATGTATCCTTGCCTGCTTATACTGACAGTCTCCATAGCTGATGGATTACTAATTATGAGAAAGAGAACTGGATGACAGCCCCATTGATTGCCCACTTAAGAACATGTTAGGATAGATAGCAGCCCACACAGCATAAACCACATATATCTGCATCCATCCATTTTTTATATTTTAAATATGACAGCTGTTACAGGGGTGGTTTTCATTGAGAGTCCTTCAAGCAGTAAGTCTCAAGGCTTTCGGGAAACTCTAGCAGTAGTTGATGGGCGTTGATTAAGCTGTTATACGGCACAATTGGAACCACTCTGTCCTCGTTCTCTCTGTTGCGGCAGTGACGGATGTGCTGTTGAAAAGGTATTGGATTTGGTTAAAACACAGAACAGTGAAAGATTTACAGCCACTGGTCAGTGAGGTTTACAGAGGTCCTGCAATGCTCTACTGGTTTCTTTTGTGCTGCACTCTGGGTAATGTTAATGCCCAGAAAAAGCACTGAGGAGGTCATATGCTCTGAAAACCCCAGGCAAAGATTGACTTTGAAGTAAAAAATAAAAAATAAAAATAAATAAAAAGCCATTTATTTGAATGACATTTTGACTTTTTTGTTTTGATTCAATTCTATAAATTGACATTCTTCTACCAGTAGTTAAAAAAAAAAACTTAAATGAGCCATACTATACACCAGAAGGGTAACTTTGATATGTTATTTCACGGCAGAATCTCCTAAACCTTTGTTATTTTCTTGTGGCGGCAAGGGAAAATAATGCCAAAAAATAGAAAGAATTAATCATGTGCAGTTTCCAGGAGGAGGCCAGGTGGGAAAAGGAGGAGTTAGAATTACACAGAACTCTTTGTCAAAGAAAAAGGTCATTTCACTGGGAATACTCTCGGAAAGTTGTGTACCAGGGTAGCTGACCATGTCTTGCTCTTTTTCGTGACAATTATTCTGCAGTAATGCAAGTTCCTGCTTGGTTCAACAACCCAAACCCTTTTAGTTCATGCTGTGTTATTTGGCAACAAAACTAATTACCAATCAAACTCTCAAGTTGTATCAAGAGGTTATCTCCCTAAACAAAACTATATATGAAAAAGAAGTCTTACTTGTGGGGATGTGAATTGGATCCTGCTCGATATGTTACAGGCTCTCGTAACCTGGAACCATGATCTTTTGAGGGAAGCCTTCAAGTTCACAGCAACAAATGCCCTCAATCACTCAGGGAGATGCAGACTCTCTCTGCTGGCCAATTACTGTTTTTTAAAAGCCTGGGGCGCCCAGGAAACTTTGACTCTTGGAAATGAAGTCCAATCTTAGAAAGAAACATAGCTGCTATTAAAATCTTTATCATTCTGTAAATCACAAGTGATTTGTTTTACCCCATGGCTTGTTCAGATACATCCTTGCTGCTGTTGCAGAGGTTAAGAGGTTACTGCAATTGAGGAAAGCAAGCTTATTTTTACAACTGGGCCTAGAAGAAAAGGAAATTATTTTCTTTTTTTTCTCTTTTGGGGCACTCTGAACAGCCAAAGATCTCCTCTGTGTCATAATTGCCTGAAGTGAGTGAGCAAAGGCCCTGGACTCCTGATGTTAGTGTGGCTCTTTCATGAAGGGTATGGAGTCAGAGCTTCTTTAAAAGATCAGTCTCTCTGGAGGATATTACTGTGTGTTGTTTATGTAATAAAAGCATTTTGAAAGAAGTGGAAAAAATACTGTTTTATTTATTGTTCCTACCAATATGTTTCTACTACTGAGGTGTTCAATCTGGACTATTGTTTTTGTTTTACCTTGCAGTTATTCTCTCTCAATTACAGTTATACATATTGCATTTCTGAATACCAATAGTGTGAATATTGATTGATTTTGAAGATCATGAAATTAGCTTGCTTTTTAAACAAAGTGGATGCCAAAAGTGGCAGAGAGGATAATGTAATTATGAATAAAATCACTCCAATTAAACATCACTATGTTAACTTTTGGAGAGCACACACACTCAGCTCTCAACTCCACATAATGTAATTACACAATTTGGAGAGAAAAAAAAACAGAAAACGAGAACACTCAAATTGGGGTATGAACATTAACAGCAGATAGATTATGAAAAATCTGCTCCTGCCTCTGGTGCTACGGGTTAAGAATGACACTCCTACTCCCAGCCCCACCCTACCTATTGAGAGCTGATAGGCCCTCTGCTACTAGACAAGGGTCTTGACTGAGGACACTTTGATACTCCAGCCTTTAATCACCAAAGTGTTCCTAGTGCTCAGCTGATGGAGGATGTCCAAACCATAAAGCAGACTACAGAGGTGACAGAACACAAAATAGGTAGATTGTTCCCAGGGCCTAGGGCCACCCTTATGTCCCTGAGTGACCCCATACTTTTTATTATTCAGGGGTGAGTCAAATGGATACCCTACCAGCTATTCTGCCCTGCCCCATCTGCTTTCCTCCACTCTCCCTGTCTGGGCCCAGATGTGAACTGCTCCCAGAGTCAGTTACCAGCATAATTGAAAGTGCTCTGTCATCACTTTCAGCCAAACACTGATGAATGTGAAGTTGAATGAGGTTTGCGTTTTAGTGATACGGGGGAAGTCTGGCTGAGATTTATCACTGGTGGCTTATGAGGCTACAAGAGGTCATTTAAGCAGAAACTCCATCTACCCCTCTGTGATCTGTTAATTATTACTCATTAAACCAGCACACCTTAAATCAGTCTAGTTTAACATGGACCTGAACGTTACTGCAGTCAATATGATGCTTTACATGGGAAACTTCAATTAAAACAGGTTTGATTGTCAAGAGCCAACTACTGTAGACACAATCCAATGTAGCACAATATGTTCTATAAATAATGAGTATGCAATAACTAATAGTCAACCCACTTGAATAAAGTAATGAGCAAAAGCATATACTCTATCAAGTCCAGCTTAAAATTCAAAGATGACACTAGCTGTGTCAACTGCTTTCTGGAAGAATATATTTACTGCGTAATCAACTCAAAGACAAATGCCATCTCCATTTGACTATCGAACCAAATTGAATCATTCAAGTATTGTCAGATGTCCCAGCTAGCTATCTAGTAGCCTATTACCATGATTGGCTACGTCAGTTGTTAAGGTAGTCATCAGAAACAAGCCAGCCATAACCATGGATTTATAAAACAATCACAACATCACACATTGATAAATTGTATTCAGAAACAATCGATATTGTATTCAATATCCTCATTTTCCATCTCTGGCATGTCTAATTGGCTAGCTTGATACTCAACTAAAGAAAACATAGCAGTTGAAGCTATCTTTGCCATAGCTTGTTACTGGAGACATGCTCCTCTCCAATGAGCTTGTAAGCCTGCCAATACCAGATATTTCTGAGGGCTGAGCCAGCAGGCTTTAAGCCCTTTAAAATCGACCTGAACTGTACTCAAAAGTTAATGGGAAACACACAAACTGTATTAACTCTGACAAGGTTTGAGACATAATTTGAAAAGAAGGTCTGTTATATCTACAACTATCTGTATCTTTGTACATGTGCATTTCAGATAAACTGTAGTACATTTTAGGTATTTTTAGCAGTGCTCTCCTGAGAATCAGTTTAATTTGTAAATTATGAAAATCAATTGGGCTAATATTAACTATTTGTAATGTTTCAAACATGCTTTATGTAAATGCCATACTAGTGTGCACATCATTATGTGTCTTACACACAGCTTCCATAGCAACATTTACAAGACCTTTTGAAAAACCTATGAAACCTGATTCAAACTCTGATTCGACATCCAAATGCAAAGCGTAGGAGGTGAGCAAGTTCTCATTGTCTCTCCCTTATTAGAGCACACCCCCAGCTGCCTGGGCTTTCAGGGCCTGGGTCCTGGCTCCCGTCCAGCACTGCTCTGATCTGGGCTTTTTTGTGATTTGAAGAGTATGGTGGTTTGCTGAGTTGCTGTCCTAAAGCCATGTTGGAATGCTAGAGCGGCAGTGGAGGTGCAGAGGAGGGAAGTGACCTCACTGTGTGATGTTTGAGAGGGAGTGGGCCAGGGGCTACACAGCGAGGTTGGCTATATTATAAATAAAGCAAAGCATGGTTTCTTCACAGAGATAGGAAGTTGGGTAAAGGTGAATGCCAGCTCTCGCAGCACAGTTGTAAAGGGTGACCTCTATTGTAACTCTGTCTCAAGGCAGCCAAGATCCCATGGCCAAAATGTATTTTTGAAAGAATTGTGCCAAACCCCAAATATACAATATGCTTTCTATCACAATATCAAAAAAAATTCACTAGTATTTTTATTCCTACTCTATGGTAACATTGCAACATGGCAGATTTAAAAATATTTTGACAGATACAAAGTGCCTGACAAAAGCTTTTCCAAAGACTATCAGACAACAACACTAAGCATCTTATCAGACAAAATGAGAGGTTAGGGATTTTCTGGGGGAAGTTTACATTTATTTTATTTTATTGAACTACAAGAATCCACATTAAGGTTTCATAAACTGTGTGAACATACACTAAAGAAAGTAAACGTAATATGTTTAACTTACCCAAGGTTTGTGTGTGAATTGGACCCAACATTTACCTTGCACATGAGATAACCTATTGGAATGTAGAATGTGTGCTGAAGAGTGATCATGACTGGCCTGCTTGGATGGGCCTCTGCGTGTCTCATCTCTCTCGCTGAGTGCAGGATGGAACAAAGGACCAGGACCCTGCATTCCACAGTCACAGCAGCCACAGGCACCAACACCTGACAGGAGACACAAAGACACAAGACAGACACACTTTAACAGGAAGCACAGTTTCCAGGGTAAACAGAGCTCACCTGGATACACCACAAATAAGTGAAACTCAATCTGACTTGTTATCAGACTGCTGTCTTTGTCTAGGTTGTCCCACTGGAACCAATAGCAGACCAACATAATCCACTGGCAATTGGTTCTGCTCTGTCATTTATTTTGGCAACATAAAGAGAAACAACTTAACACCATCACAATTCAATAGCATCCAAGTGTTTTAACTTGCTTGGACTGTAAACTTCTATCCCACACAGATTCAATTACACTGAAGGCAACCTTTTAATTTGGTTAAAATATTTCTCCTGCTGAAATTACTTAATAATTTTAAGTGTGGGTGAATCCCCCAAGAATAAATCAATAAATGGACTGTTGCCTATGGGAAAATCAGCAGAGTAAATTAATATTAACTTGCAGATGGTTGGGTATAGGGCATCAGTGTGGCTCCTAACTAACAATTGATTAACTTGTAAATTCCCATCGCCCAGCTGTTGTTCAGGCTGTTTACCATAATAGAGGGGGAGCAGTAGAGAAAGGATCCAGATGCTTTGAGTGCAGAGGAAAGGCAATCTGTCATTCTTCTGAACTACCTACAACTGATGGATTCTGCTTTGAATGGGTATTGGTTTTAGTTAAACATGACAGAGTGAGGGATGACATGTCATTGGTAACAAAGGTTTAGAGGTCCGACAACGCCTCAGCAATCCCTTTTTTTTCAGCCAAGGCAACCTCTTGTGCATGTACCAGCTGCTAATTAAGGCTACATTTTTTGTTCCTGGTACTGTCTGCCAAACTTTGCCTAAATGTAAAAACAGACTTAACCTTCCACATCTCTACGTAAGGTGATGTTTTTGTCAACTGAAGTTGGATTCTATAGAGCAGTCCACTAAAAACCAAGGTCAGACCTTTGCCCTGCAGACATATAGACGTTTAAACAGTAACCACTAGCAGGCATCCTCCCAGTACCCTGCCCTAAACCTTACTCACTGTTACTAGCTAGCTACGAGCTGTTACTCTACCCTGCCCTAAACCTTACTCACTGTTACTAGCTAGCTACGAGCTGTTACTCTACCCTGCCCTAAACCTTACTCACTGTTACTAGCTAGCTACGAGCTGTTACTCTACCCTGCACCTTAGAGACTGCTTCCCTATGTACAATGCGTTCGGAAAGTATTCAGACCCCTTGACTTTTTCCAAATTGTGTTACGTTACAGCCTTATTCTAAAATGTATTAAATAAAAAATGGTCCTCATCAATCTGGACACAATTACCTATAACAAAAAGCAAAAACCGTTTTTTAGAAATGTATGCAAATTTATTAAAAAATAAAAACAGAAATATCACATTTACATAAGTATTCAGACCATTTACTCTGTGCTTTGTTGAAGCACCTTTGGCAGTGATTACAGTCTTCTTGGGTATGACGCTAGGTACACCTGTATTTGGGGAGTTTCTCCCATTCATCTCTGCAGATCCTCTCAAGCTCTGTCAGGTTGGATGGGGAGCGTCACGGCACAGCTGTTTTCAGGTCTCTCCAGAGATGTTCGATCGGGTTCAAGTCCAGGCTCTGGCTGGGCCACTCAAGGACATTCAGAGACTTATACCAAAGCCACTCCTGCGTTATCTTGGCTGTGTGATTAGCTTCATGGTCCTCTTGAAAGGTGAACCTTCGCCCCAGCCTGAGGTCATGAGCACTCTGGAGCAGGTTTTCATCAAGGATCTCTCTGTACTTTGCTCCATTCATCTTTCCCACAGTCCTGACTAAGGCCAAAGAGTTCAATCTTGGTTTCATCAGACCAGAGAATCTTTAGGTGCCTTTTGGCAAACTCCAAGCGGGCTGTCATGTGCCTTTTACTGAGGAGTGGCTTCCGTCTGGCCACTCTACCATAAAAGCCTGATTGGTGGAGTGCTGCAGATATGACCATCGGGTTCTTGGTCACCTCCCTCACCAAGGCCCTTCTCCTCCGATTTCTCAGTTTGGCTGTGCGGCCAGCTCTAGGAAGAGTCTTGGTGGTTCCAAACTTCTTCCATTTAAGAATATAAGGTGTTTGTTTTTTTATTTGTATAAATTAGCAAAAAAATAATAATAATGTTTTTGCTTTATCATTATTGGGTATTGTGTGTAGATTGATGAAAAAATATATCTATTGAATCAATTTTAGAATTAAGGCTGTAACGTAACAAAATGTTGAAAAAGGGAAGGGGTCTGAATACTTTCCGAATGTACTTTATGTTTTCGTTCCCATCTTAATATAACGATCCGCTTGGACTGGCCGACCAAGAGTTCGTGACTAAGCTGGCCCTTAACTTGGTAAGCTGCAGCTGTCTCCTGGGCACATGTGGATCCAACACGGTCCTCAAATGCTGATTTCTCACAAATGCACACATTCATTAATGTAACTAGGCCTAGGACCCCTAGACAAAGCGAGTGCAAAAATATCCATAAGATAGTTATTCGGTCCTCAATAATTATGACAAAATGACATTCATAATAAAAAAATATATATATATATATATATAATTAGTACAACAAAAAAGGGAAAAACGCAACTGTATTGAGTTTTGGGTAGCCAGATATTTAAAAATCTAGACATCTGGGTTTAGTCAAACAGAAAGAAAACCTTCACATCAAAAATACATTGGATGGCCTCAGTTACAGACAGTGATGTTGTTGGACAGGAGGCTACGACTAGAAAGCCAGTCGCTAAGCAAACCTGAGCAAGACGTGGCATGGTGAATGGTCCACTGCACTCTGCCTCTCATGTAACCTTGCCTCTCAGTGACCCTCAGCTCCTCAGGGTGAGGTGAGGTACATGTGGACCTTCCATCCAGTTCCAGGGAGGAACCAGCCAATCCAGAGCACCTAGCAAGGCTCCAGTTGAGCTCTGGTCAGGAAAAAACTGGGGTAAAATCTGGAGGTCTCATAGGGATCGTATAAAGAACACTTCTGCAGAACTCATCACTTGCTGCCAAATCTTGTTAATCTCTCATTCTAGCACCTTAAAGGAAAACGCCACCCAAAAACTACTAATCGTTGTTGATATAGACCCAAAATGGTTTGCATGTCAGCAGTCAAGTTTTCAAGATACTGTACATAACGTTCAAAATACAAAATTGCATCAGATGCATTTTGCATCATATGATGCAAAACACAGCATCACATTTATTTATTACCTTTATTTAACTAGGCAAGTCAGTTAAGAACTAATTCTTATTTTCAATGATGGCCTAGGAACAGTGGGTTAACTGCCTTGTTCAGGGGCAGAACAACAGATTTTTACCTTGTCAGCTCGGGGATTTGATCTTCCAACCTTTCGGTTACAAGTCCAACGCTCTAACCACTAGGCTACCTGCCGCCCCACACATGATGCAAAATGCATCAGAGCGACTGTATTTCTGTATTTTGAAAGTTATATATCTTGAAAACTTGATTGCTGACATGCAAAACATTTTTGTACTACATCGACAATGGACTTTTTGAGTGGAATTTTCTTTAAGGACAACTAGGATTTTGAGTATTGCTTGATTTCAAAACTTTCAATACTTGATTTCAGTACATGCAGTTATTGTGGATATTATTTTAGCACCATTCTCACTGTCTGTATGTGTAACAAATGTATATCTTTAAAAGTAACCCCATCAGCATCTATACTTGAGTATATTTTAAGTATAAAAAAAGACTAATATAAGTTACCAAAAAAACGATAAATAATTTCCAGTCTACAGTACAGCAGGATGTGGGATCAACATCTTTAAGGCTTGCTGTGGTGCTGCAGTGAGAGGACTCTAGAGTGAGCCCATGTAGCCAGACTTCTCACAGACATGACCACTGGCTGAAGCCAACTGTCTGAACCAGGCAGGAGAAGACCGGACTCCCCACATGAAGAAAAAAAACAAGTGTAAGGTTTTCAGCAGGCAGCCTTCAGACAGGGAGGCTCTGTAGGAAACACTAGAAAATCATTAACTGACCACAGTATTATCATTTGCTGGAATGAGCTACAGACAGCTAATGAACTAGCTTTAATGCTTTTCTTTTTCCCCCAGCTGAAATGCACCAGTGAGAGCTCTTGCTTGTACAAAACAGTGTGACAGATCGATGCTTAAATTCCTAAATCAAGGGAAAAGGTTATTCTCTGTCTCACTGGGATTCCACACTCTATCCCTCCTACATCGAAGACCCTCTCCTACCCATTTAAACCAAACAAGTCTCTTTTCTCTACACTCTTAATTAAGAGAGGCGGTATGGCTTTTTTTCTTCTTGGTTATGCTTCCAATGTTAGTGTGTGTAGTGTGAAAACAGATCTGATGGACTTGTGCCCTCAGCTCTCCCTGATCAGGCTCTAGCAGGTATCCTCCATGATTGACAGCCCACAGGTCAGCAGCCCTTCTCTCAGACTGTTAGAGGGTGGGCGTTAAAGAGATTTGGAATGCCTGGGACCCTGATTGCTTTATTGCTCGCCTGTCAGAACCATTGTACAGCTCTGTATTATTAGGGCTTGCCATCTCTCACCGTCTGGAAGGCGTCGCGTCTCAGCTCTGCATAAAGAACCACCGCCACACTATTCAAAATCCTCTTTCTTTTTGGCTCAAAGAAAAAAGGCACAGATTTTTCAACACAATTGCTTGTGTTGGTTTGTCAGATTGTGTCACCAAAGTGTCTCCTGGGAATGGGTTTGATGGCACTGTGCAATATCAAACTGAGACGAAAGATTCTGTTTTGTTATTATCACAGACATATCCCATTTGCATTTTCCAAAACGACAAACTGAATGGATCCATGACTTACCTGATATAATCATGTTGATTACCTCAAATCTAAAAGAGATCAGAATTAGTTGATATGCAATTTACTTGCTGTTTGTTTTCAGTATACTATTTACAATAATCCATGAACTGCCAATATTACAATCATTTTCCTTTTATGCAATATCTACAATGACTATTACAGCATCAACATTGTCCTGTGTGATAGTCATGTTGTCATCCAATAGCCAATCCCATACGACTTAAAGGAAGACAATTTACATTATATTTTTTACTATCCCCACGCAACTGAGGGAATCAAGACAGTAGAGGCACAAGAAAAAGTCACCCTAGTACACAAAATAAAAAGCTATCTTTAGAAGCACCACGCCACAGTATTTGCAATATTAAGGGCAGATAATGCAGATGATGAGACATGTACTGTATGACTCAGTACGTACATCCTGGTTTACAGACTGGACCCATAACCGATGATTGCTGTTTTGGGTAACTGCTCTGAGAATATGTCCACTCTCAGTGCACCTGGGAGTGAAAACCACAAGCACTCACCCTGAGGATAGGTTAGTAGGGGATGGTGAACACAAGGCTGTACTTACTATGCTTACTTGCAGCACATTGTACAATGTAGACTGCTTCAGTGGTTGGGTCTGAAGTAATGTTTATCGTTAAATGTTTTCATTTGACATAGCCTGTAATCATGGCAGGTGCTACTGATTACATATTTGAGATTTCCCTCTTTTAAATCAAATGTTGCGAACTAGAATGCTGCCTGGGGGCCTGTCCAAACAGTAATTTCACTCCATTGTTCTGCTCTTAGAAGTAAAGACAGAGTAGAATACAGGAATTGGGATGATAGCTATTATTGCTGTCTAATTATGTTAATTTAGTTTTTTCTTTTTCTCTTCTGCCAGCTGTTTCATTTTTGATAGAGCAATCAAATCCAAAATCCGAAAGTAGATTGCCTTAGTCCAGCATTTAAAATCTTTCCACATCAAGATTGGCTAATAGAAACAAAGGAAGTATTAGCATATCAAATTAGCACATATATATATATAGTACCAGTCAAAAGTTTGGACAAAGTACTTATGACAATGTTGATGCTGCAAAAACCTTCAAGCGCTATGATGAAACTGGCTCTCATGAGGACCGCCACAGGGAAGGAAGACCCAGAGTTACCTCTGCTGCAGAGTATAAGTTCATTAGAGTTACCAGCCTCAGAAATTGCAGCCCAAAAAAATGCTTCACAGAGTTCAAGTAACAGACATTTCAACATCAACTGTTCAGAGGAGACTGTGGGAATCAGGCCTTCATGGTCAAATTGCTGCAAAGAAACCACTACTAAAGGACACCAATAAGAGACTTGCTTGGGCCAAGAAACACGAGCAATCTATCCTTTGGTTTGATGAGTCCAAATTTGAGATTTCTAGTTCCAACCGCCTCGTCTTTGTGAGACGCAGAGTAGGTGAACAGATGATCTCCGCATTTGTGGTTCACACAGTGAAGCATGGAGGTGGTGTGATGGTGCTTTGCTGGTGACACTGTCAGTGATTTATTTTAGAATTTAAGGCACACTTAACCAGAATGGCTACCACAGCATTCTGCAGCGATATGCCATCCCATCTGTGTTGCGCTTAGTGGGACTATCATTTTTTGCCTACACAAAGTATTCATATCTTTTGACTTATTCCACATGTTGTTGTGTTACAGCCTGCATTCAAAACAGATGAAATATATTTTATTCTCACCCATCTACACACAATACCCCAAAATTACAAAGTAAAAGCATGTTTTTAGAAATGTTTGCAATTTTATTGAAAATGGAATACAGATATCTAATTTACATAAGTATTCCCAATCCCTGAGTAATCGCATGTTAGAATCACCTTTGGCAGCGATTACAGCTGTGAGTATTTTTGGGTAGGTCGCTAAGAGCTTTGCACACTTGACTGTGACTGTACAACACTCACATTATTATCTTTCAAATCCTTCAATCAAAAGCCAATTCAAATCAAAACTGTAACTAGCCCACTCACGGACATTCAATGACATCTTAGTAAACAACTCCAGTGTATATTTGGCCTTGTGTTTTCGGTTATTGTCCTGCTGAAAGGTAGATGTGTCTCCCAGTGTCTGTTGGAAAGTAGACAACCAGGTTTTCCTCTAGGATTTTGCCTGTGCTTAGCTCTATTTAGTTTCTTCTTATTCTAAAATAAAAACTCCCTTGCCGATAACAAGCATACACATAACATGATGCAGCCACCATCGTGCTTGAAAATATCAAGAATGGTACTCGGTGATGTGTCGGATTTACCCCGAAAATAACACTTTCTATTCAGGACATAAAGTACATTTTTACTTTAGTGCCTTATTGCAAACAGGATGCATGTTTTGGAATATTTTTTATAGATATGTTAGCTGACAACTTAACCAAAACGATGGTGAGAAATCAACGTATCGTGATTCAGATTGCAACCAAGAATGACCAGAAACGGCCGTGTGAGGAATCAAAAGTGACTCATTTCATCTTGTTCTTGATACCATGTCTTGTTTTGAGGTGTTTTGACTGATTTCATGTCAACTTTAATATGGCAAAAAAATGCTAGCTAGTTCACCAACAACTGTAATGATGTCTTTGAGAAACAAGTGCTAATTGTGGAGATGTATTTATGTTTTCAATAAACATTGGAGATGAAATACAGCTTACATGTGGTCAACAACCTAAGCCATCCCAGTCTGTTTTGCCCCATAGTTGCGCACATGTCGGTTTTGTTGCTAAAAACATAACTAATCTATTCTTTACAGGGTTCCATCTTTTCACTTGGTCATTTAGGTTAGTATTGTGGAGTAACTATAATGTTGGTGATACATCCTCAGTTCTCTTATCACAGCCATTAAGTAAATGTTTTTAAGTCACCATTGGCCTCATGGTGAAATCCCTGAGTGGTTTCCTTCCTCTCCGACAACTGAGTTAGGAAGGATTAGGAAGGATGCATGTATCTTTGTAGTCACTGGGTGTATTGACACATCATCCAAAGTGCAATTAATAACTTTACCATGTTCAAAGGGATATTCATGTCTGTTTTTTTTAACCCATCTACCAATAGGTGCCCTTCTTTGCGATGAATTGTAAACCTCCCTGGTCTTTGTGGTTGAATCTGTGTTTGAAATTCACTGCTCGACAGAGGGACCTTACAGATAATTGTATGTGTAAGGTACAGAGATGAAGTAGTCATTCAAAAATCCATGCAACTTATGTGACTTGTTAAGCAAATTTTTACTCCTGAACTCATTTAGCCTTGCCATAACAAAGGGGTTGAATACTTATTGACTCAAGACATTTCAGCGTTTCATTTTGAATTAATTTGTAAACATTTCTAAAAACATTATTACACTTTGACATTATAGGGTACTGTGTGTAGGCAAGTGACACAAAATCTCAATTGAATCCATTTTAAATTCAGGCCAAAATGTGGAAAATATCAAGGGGTGTGAATATTTTCTGAAGGCACCCTCCGATATTATATCCCTTTGTACATAGTGCCTTCTCTACCACAATATAGATCCCCTTTGTTCTCCAAATAAATATACACTGGCACAGTCAATAGTGTCTCTATAGACATCCCCCCAAAAATCCTAATTCCCCAGGCAAAGATGACAGGCTGACAGGTTGTTGAAGGTCATTTGAGCAGTGGCTCCTGGTCCCCCTGGAGCCAAGGGAATGGTCAGGCTGCTTCCCAAACGCTCCCGCCTGCTCCGTGCCACAACGGAGACAAGCCCATAGGGGTCCCATGTCCCTGTCTCCGTGGAGACGAGGCGACGGGCCAGCCAGAGCTCACTCACACCTTTCTGGTCAGCGCCTCCAAGTCTCTGAGGAGACCAGACCAGCCTAACAGCAGCAGTCGCAGAACAACTTGTTTTTTCAGCCCCTCACCATCTCTTTTTTGTTGTCTTCTTTAATGCCATTACAAGCACATAGTGGGATGCCCCACCTCCAGTCCGACCCTCCTGCCCTGGCAGCACTACCCCTGCGAGGCCTGCTGGGAACAGTGGTGAGATGTGAGATAAGACCTGCGAGTCTGGGCAGGGCCTGAGAGGGGATAGGACGCTTTGGGACAGCCCACGCTGTCCGTGGACCAGGCTCTATTATGTTTGTATCAGGGTGTGTGAATCCACCATTCCCAAATGCCGCCTACTTAAAGATCCTTTCAATTCATTTCAAAATTGGCTGTTGCTGTGAGACTGGCTGGCCTAATTCAGTTCATTATCCCTGCTGATATATACCACGGCTTTCTGTTGGTATGCGTGTTATGTCTTTGTTTCTTATTAGATCTACAATGTAATACTGTGACTGTTGTGTATTAAATACAGTATTAAAAAGTGTGTAGGATGACAGCCAGCTTTCTTCAATCCATGCTCACACCAGTAGCCCTATTGATTTTGAGCAAGCTGCGACTTTGTTCTTCTGTGTGTCTTGATCTGAGAAATAAGTGTTAACCCCTTCATCACTTTACCCCAGTGTGTCCTTACTGGAAGCCATATTGATTTCGTTTTTGGGAGCGTCCTCCCATTGCCCATGCCCTTTACCACTGGGACTCATCTAATTGTTTATCTCTGGACACTTTCCTGCCTTCACTCCCTTCTGTCTCATTATGTGCCAAGATTTGACAAGTCAAGTCTCCCCACACTCTCAAATCTCGCTTTACAACATGTCGACCGGCAAAACACTACAGATGGCTTACTTCTCAACAGACCCTCCCACATGGAACACTACAAACATGACAACAGAACACACTTGCTAAAATACACACAAATCGACATATAACCACTCACTATGAACCTGATTACACATACGCCATACAGACAAGTAAACACCAGAACCCCACACAGTGATTTCAGACTCAATGATTCTACCATAAATGTGCTGACAAATGTTGAAGAGCACAACACTTGAAAAGGAAAACTAGAAGGAGACCTTTAGTAAATGTTGGCAATATTGATATTGAAATAACAATACTGTCTGCAACACCACTAGCTACTAGTAGCCAGTAGCCATATTTTAATTTGAGTAGGATCCCCATTAGCTGCCGCTGATGGCATAACTAATCTTCCAGACCTACTGTATACTGTATTACACTTCGTTACATATTCTGACTGATATTATTCTCCATAACTGTCAAAGTGTCTCTCAATAGGCACAAGGGGGAAGTTTGTGTTACAGGCTGTATTCTTTTGAATATTGTCTTTTTAAATGCAGTTTCTTACCAGCATTCCAAACGATTTCAGTCCCAAGAAAGCCCTTGGTCAGGATATATCAGTGAGTTAACTCTATAGAAGTGGGCCAGATCAATAAGCACATTCTCAGAGAGGAGCCAGAGAAGAGTTGGAGGCAGGCACGGGAGAGAAGCAGTCAGGGAGCGGGAGAGGCAGGGAGCAATCAGAGCTCTGTGTTTCTGTGTGTCTTCAGGAGTAGATCGATGCTCTGACAGGAGCCCTGCTTTGTTTTCTCTCACTGTTCAGATGTTACACGTGCTTTACATGATTGCTTAAAGGTTTTTGTTTGCCTACTTGTGTATTTGTTTGTCATTTTTGGTTCAGTCTATTTAAACTATTCCCCCATTGTCCATTTTGTTAGTAAGGTAGAGGACATGGCCAAGTCACTGTATTTATCATAGAGTATGACTTACATGAATCGCAGAGATATAAATGTATAGACTGTGATCATTATAATAAACTGTAGAAATTATAGGCTGTCTGCGCTTTTTTATACTAAATAGTGTCGGTTCCATATAATAAACTGCAACGCAATCTGCTATGTAAAATATATAAGCTAGTTTCAGGGTATATAACATATTAATAGACTACATCACAATTAGCTGTCTTCTGCATTCTCTCTACAACTATTCAACACAAGTTAGCCTGTTTGTAGAACTTCAAGTTCGAAATATGTAAGTGCTAATGCCCGAGAAGCCAGTGTTTTGAGGATATATTGGCACAGGTGTTGTTAGGCCCGAGACGAAACCGTGTCAATATATCCTCCAAACACCGACTTCGAGGGCATTATCACTTTGATACAACAGGTTACCAACTTATTCAAATAATGATTGACATATTTTAATTAAAAACATTATTTTGATTAATTTATTCATACTATTTCAACCTTCCACAAGATATAGTCCCAACACAAATCTAGAGTTTCTAGGGACGCAAACCAATCGTCCAGTCTTTTTGTACTGTATCTATGGATGCGACCCAGTCGTTCAGTCTTTTTGTACTGTATCTATGGATGCGACCCAGTCGTTCAGTCTTTTTGTACTGTATCTATGGATGCGACCCAGTCGTTCAGTCTTTTTGTACTGTATCTATGGATGCGACCCAGTCGTTCAGTCTTTTTGTTCTGTATCTATGGATGCGACCCAGTCGTTCAGTCTTTTTGTACTGTATCTATGGATGCGACCCAGTCGTTCAGTCTTTTTGTACTGTATCTATGGATGCGACCCAGTCGTTCAGTCTTTTTGTTCTGTATCTATGGATGCGACCCAGTCGTTCAGTCTTTTGTTCTGTATCTATGGATGCGACCCAGTCGTTCAGTCTTTTTGTACTGTATCTATGGATGCGACCCAGTCGTTCAGTCTTTTGTACTGTATCTATGGATGCGACCCAGTCGTTCAGTCTTTTTGTACTGTATCTATGGATGCGACCCAGTCGTTCAGTCTTTTTGTACTGTATCTATGGATGCGACCCAGTCGTTCAGTCTTTTTGTACTGTATCTATGGATGCGACCCAGTCGTTCAGTCTTTTTGTACTGTATCTATGGATGCGACCCAGTCGTTCAGTCTTTTGTACTGTATCTATGGATGCGACCCAGTCGTTCAGTCTTTTTGTACTGTATCTATGGATGCGACCCAGTCGTTCAGTCTTTTGTACTGTATCTATGGATGCGACCCAGTCGTTCAGTCTTTTTGTACTGTATCTATGGATGCGACCCAGTCGTTCAGTCTTTTGTACTGTATCTATGGATGCGACCCAGTCGTTCAGTCTTTTTGTACTGTATCTATGGATGCGACCCAGTCGTTCAGTCTTTTTGTACTGTATCTATGGATGCGACCCAGTCGTTCAGTCTTTTTGTACTGTATCTATGGATGCGACCCAGTCGTTCAGTCTTTTTGTTCTGTATCTATGGATGCGACCCAGTCGTTCAGTCTTTTTGTACTGTATCTATGGATGCGACCCAGTCGTTCAGTCTTTTTGTACTGTATCTATGGATGCGACCCAGTCGTCCAGTCTTTTTGTTCTGTATCTATGGATGCGACCCAGTCGTTCAGTCTTTTTGTACTGTATCTATGGATGCGACCCAGTCGTTCAGTCTTTTTGTACTGTATCTATGGATGCGACCCAGTCGTTCAGTCTTTTTGTTCTGTATCTATGGATGCCACCCAGTCGTTCAGTCTTTTTGTTCTGTATCTATGGATGCGATCCAGTCGTTCAGTCTTTTTGTTCTGTATCTATGTATCCAGTCAATCATTCTAGATGTTCCATTGCCATACTGGCTGGCAACGTTCTTATCCCTTGCTTGCTAGCTAGCCAACTACGGCTAACTTACAGTCACATCAAAAAGTGTAGCCAGAATAACAGCAAAGTAGCTGCATTTGTTTAAGCTTTTTTCTAGTGACATCCATAACAATGAGCTAATGAGGCGCCATTTCGCCTGGCATAGAAAATGTGCTCACTCGTCAGCACACTGTTGTTCAGAGGAGCTAGCCAACAACACAGCTACAGTACATAATCACTTCAAACTAAAGCTGGAAAGATGGCACATTAACTGTGTTTTGTTTTAATAGAATATATATATTTTTGTATATATCCATAAAAATGATGCCAACTGATTCATGATTTCTGTCTCTCTGTCTGTCTCGTCCAGACACGTTCATTACTATGGGACAGCAGGAGATAGAATTTGAATATTGAAACAATGTTGCAAATGTCGGGGAGACAGACAGCAAAGTCTATACAAATCTCCGCTGTTGATAACGAAATGTTAGTCTAAAATAAATGTGAAATAATGCATACATGCTTTGTATAGTGGAGATCAGGTTTATTAGTTGCCTGGCTGGACTGATGATGCACCGTATTGTGCAGTCAGATGGAACAGAATAAATAAGTATTTTAACGTCATAGATTTAGCCGGTGGGAACTTGTGGAATAGACACTGGCTAGAATGCAGTTTTAACCAATCAGCATTCAGGATAAGAACCACCCATTGTATAATGATTAACAATACCCAGGCTCTCTATATCTCAACAAGGGAGTAATGAGGCTCAAAAAGTGGTTGGTGCTTGTAAGTACCCACAGAGAAGGTATCCTTGGAGTGTATTCCATATTGAAGGGCAGTTTTCTTCTGACTGGAATGGCCTTAGACATTCTTTGTCATCAGAATTTTTCCATTTCTCACATGGCCACCTAAACCAAGTTAAGCACTTGCCTCTCCAAATAAGCTGCCCAGAATTACTCCTAATAAGAATTTGTGAGTGTAGGCTGCTCCTCTGAAAGGTGTTGACCGCAAAGGACAAATAGGTGTCAATAGATCTGGTCACAGCTCCTATGGGACATTGAGAAACATGAGCTCCTTTCCAAGGCTTAATAAGACAGCACAGATGCACCCTTGTCTCAGCATAGCCCTGTGTCTCATTGTACTTTGGCCTTCCAACCCGGCCAGCACAGGACCAGTATTTCAGCGGCCGCGTGAGTGGGTCTCATTAGGACTGGCAAAGGAAAAGCGGGGTCAAGATACATAAAGGTACCCCAAGCTAAGGAGCATGCCTCTAAGATGAGCTGGGAGCTCCACCTAGTCCTAAGGCCACCCCTCCAGACCTCTGGCCCTCCCCGTCGTGACCTCCTATCTCTACCATTATTTGATGAAGCAGAGCTTGATAATTATTTTGTGTGGATGGAGAAGGGGGCACAGTGTGAAAAGAGTGTGTCACTCTGAGGGAAAGGATAGCAGGAGATGACAGAACAGAGAAGAAAAAAAGTGAAAAAAGATCAAAAGCGGCCCTTTCACTTTTCATGCCTGCGAAGGCTCCAAAGAGGATAAGGAACAATCGGGCCTGGGGTCTCCTGTCCTCTCTGGCAATTAGACTCAGCTGATGAAGTGAAAGGGATGAATGGCAGGTTTCAAGGCCTTCTCTAGGATTCACACAACAGGGTGTGTTTTTCCCCTTCTTCTCCTTTATCTTCATCTCCCTTCAGAGTGGCAGAAATGCAGCTGAAATATTTCCAAATGAAGACAATGTGGTCTAAGGTGCCAAATCTTAATCATGAGGACTGATGAGATTGAAGGGGTGTTAGAGTCTGATGGGGAACAAACAGACAGCATTCAATCCTGTGCATTTTTGCACATGACCAAAATAACAAAGTAGGGATTCACACTTATTAGAAACTACTTTTGTTTAACATACACTTCTACAAGTTCATGCATATCTGCTTAGATAAAACATTTACTTCATTCTGGATTGAAAAGGTACAATACCCATGTGGCTAAAGCAGACGGACCACACATATGGCAAATTGTTAAGATGTGTGAATGCATTGACTAATTTGGGAATATACCTGATAGAGGGCCGTGGCCAATTAAAAGCAATTTCATTACCATTTGATTGAATGTATGCCTCCTTTTCTAATACAAATTTGTGTTAGAGTAAGCCAGTACATGTTTACAATGAATTTAAGACCTATAAATGAACTTAAAATCAAGATGTGTTTAGTTAAAACATTGAAACATCTAACTCTACTTAATGTGACCCAAACTCAATTTAGCATGAGAGAAGTTCTCTACCCCCCTCGGTCTGTTTTCTCAGCCATTGTTAATACAGTATATGGTGGTAAATGGCCCCAGAGGCCCAAACCATGCCGCCACACTGCACTAAAACCTTAAGATGCTTAGTGATATTCTTTAATCTGGCCCACTGATAATGTGTTTAAAGAAGCGCTTCAGATTTTCCAAACTTTGAGGGTTCAAAGTCTAAGAAGCATGGGGTCAGAATGCCAATGAGCTAAATAAAGAGTAGCCAAAACAGGCTTTGGGGGATTTGAAACTCAGTCCCCCCCGAATCCCTTTGATCTAAACAGAGTTACGGCCAAAATAATGCAGAATATCACATGCCAGGCACGGTGGTTCTGCCAACATACTGTCTGTTTGGCATGTAGAATGCAAAGTTCCAGGTTTAATATGGAACGGTTAATATGAACTACATGTGGAATTCATCTGAAATTGGATTGTTTGAGGTTCTTTGGAAATAATATTCTAATGAGATGAGGCCCATGTGAAAGTTTTTGTTTTGACCATCTCGAAATTAAACCTCTCACTGTTCTCTCATTTCGAAGACATGACAAGTGTCCTTCCTGATGCTATACATTAAGGGTAAGAAAATTAATTTCTGCTCTTTCTATCACTGAAAATAAGCAAATCTGACATTTATTAAAAACAAATTGCAATTGCTTTTGATATTTTGACTACACTGGGTTAGTGTTAAATTCAATTTAGCAGAGTGAAATAATATCAGATGTTTTGAAAGACTGCATAAATGTAATTTATAATTGTGATGCCCCTTTCCTATTGCAATACGTAGGAGGAAATTCATATAATGTGCTTTGCAATTAGAAACATCAATTAAAAAGCTTGTGACACATTTTACCCACAAAAAAATGTGGGTAAAACTGTCAAAACTTCCATAATTCAATCTCTACCATAATACACACCAATCTCTACCATAATACACACCAATCTCTACCATAATACCCACCAATCTCTTCGTCAAGCCACAGAAATGAGGGTGTGTTCACTACGGTCAGGGGACCAGATTATAACCCTCCGGCCCAAACATGTCACATTGCTTTTCTAGGGCAAAGCAAAACATGAAATGTGAATGGACTTATCTCCAGACACAATATAATCCTACTGCTTGAAAGAATGCACACATACTACAGAATAAGAACCATCATACATTGTAGCTTGTTAAAGTAGCTTTCAAATAACTAAGCAAAAGTCAGAGGTGCCTGGAAAAGTCAACATATTGTACCCAGAACCTTAAAACATCAGCAAATGTCATGAGAACAGACTTTTATTCAGAATAGCTTCTGTATTCAGCAAGTAAATAATCACTAGGCTCCTTTATGACATGATTTTCTAACATGTTACATGACTAATCTGCACCATGTTAAAATCCACCAAAAAGCCATGACTCAATATTCAGTTCAGTAACAAAGGAACTTCTCACTTACAACACTGTTAATGAAAAAGGGAGTAGGGAATTGGCAGATAATGGCCATCTTTGTTTTAATTGTTCATATATTTTTCTTTTTCTGGGCGACATGGCCATTACTTCCCAGTCACCACTTATCAGCAGAATCACACAGGATTAATGGTTTCACTTGTGCTGGTAAGACATGTTTAAATTGTCCTGATTATCAGTGCAAGAAAAATAATGGTTATTTGTCATTGTGCTATGCAGTGAGATTGAGTAATCTAACAAACACTGAGTTAAGCACACTATTAACCATTCAGGGGAATGCAGCCAGTTTGAATGGGATGCACAAGTCAGACAGGCCTATGCAATTGTGGCTATAATGTTTCGGGAAATGTTCACAGAACATAGTGTTGTATGTTGAGGCTGATTGTTAGTTATAGTTAGTTCAAATGTGTCAAGAAGCTAAGTAACATGATGGGAAGTCTTGGGTTTATTGATTTCTCAAGCAGAAAATAATTCTTAACCTTCATGTCCAAGGTACAATTGATGGTCTGGGTTGATTTGAGACTCCCCTCCACAACAAAGACAGTCCATTACAATATGCTGCTAACCAACCCTGAACTCCACCCACATGCACTTTACACTGGCATGCCTTTTATGTGTCTTTGAATGTTCTGGTCTCCAAATACAATCAGCACCACATTCTACACACTGTCACATAACCTATCCTATTGTATAAAAACCCTGAAAGATAATGTCTTGTTGAGCTCTGAATAAATAATGCATTAATATCAAATAATGAATGTTGAATAAAGACAAGTCACAATACACACTTACTAAAATATATATATTTAATAACTTGTACAATATATTTTTCAACCCACAAAAAGTACAATTTCTGTCTATGATTTTAGCAATAATGCTCCATTACTAAACTAGAGTCATAGACAATTAAAAATAAACTATCAACAGCATGTCACTTTAATGGGCTGTGTTTTAAAAGTAAAGCAATATCCATTCATACCTCCAGTAGGTGAGAGATAGTGGGTAGGCTATGTATAACACCCCTAGTACTATTGTGACTAGTACTGTACAGCACGGTTGACACATGTCTTATCTGGTTGATTCAAAGTGAGAAAGGTACACATCTCCAGTGCTCTCAGGGCCATGGGGTCCACAGGGTCTTCTCCAGAGGAGAGGATCCTTGAGCCAATCAATATCTTTATTTGATCAATTAAGTGCCAAGGAGAAAAGAAGAGACTATATCTCTCAAGTGCCCATTTTAAAAGAAGTCAGGATTAATGATAC
Organism: Oncorhynchus nerka; assembly: GCF_034236695.1. Taxonomy (NCBI): domain Eukaryota; kingdom Metazoa; phylum Chordata; class Actinopteri; order Salmoniformes; family Salmonidae; genus Oncorhynchus; species Oncorhynchus nerka. The sequence continues at coordinate 32,697,206 of NC_088420.1, read as the reverse complement.
CTAATGTAATTGGTCCATATCTTATCACACCTCACTATGGTCTCATGAAAAAGGTTACTTATGTTACTTATGTCAAATTCCAGTGTCATATATCAAATAAAGTCAAACGATATTTACATGAGATTAAATTCGTGTTTAGAGTTCAATCATTCTGATACGTGTTTTACAAATAACAGTTCATGATTTGAAAAGTAACTAGTCTCAAGTTTTTATTTACAGTAAACTCAAGCACTAATAATCGTAGCACCCACATTTGACAGATATAATCTGACTTCTGGAACTCCAGCCCTATGGCAGAGTCTCTATATTTGTACTGCAACATCCAGGAATGTACCTTCCTCTTTAATCTACTCCATTATTTTCTTGTATGTCTCTTTCAGAGTATCTATTAGCCACTCTCCACTATCTGTTTGTGCAGTGTTTTCTCTCCTTTTTTCCCCATGAATGTTTTATATATTGGAAAGAGAATGATTGTTCACTGCAATGAGGCCGGCCCACGGCCTCAGTAAGACAAATTGCTCCAGAACGCCTAAATGGCAGTCAATGATAACTCATTGTAAGGAGAGTAAGTGACTTCCAATGGAGTGGATGGGGGACGGAGAGTAATGGCAGAGCACAGGTGAAAAATAGATGTTTGGCTCTGTGTAATTACTCCATTAGGGGGCTTTCTGTTAATCTACCAAACCACAGCAAGTGTTTTTACAGCATCCAGGAATAAATGACTGAAACCGGACCGAGAGGAGTCCCACAAGTCTTAACAACACCCTATCAAAACAGACTCTATGAAGTGTTAACTAATGGCCAAATATGCACTCTATTTATGCTCTAGATAAGCACACACATTAGCTACTCCACAGTTAAGTGCACTAATAGATGTAAAGATAAAGTTCATTTATTGACTTGACCAATTAATTAACTGTAGTATGGTAGCACATGTTCAGACAGCTTTAACCTTCCCTCCACATCGCCCGCTGTTGAATGCATCAGCTGTGAAACATGAAAATCAAGGTTAGCAATAAAAAAGGACAAAGGAAAAACTGTCCATTAGATATCAGCACCCCCGTCCGGCCTGTTCCCAGACAAACATAATGATCACTATTTTTTTTTTTACCATTTGGTGTCTGGCAGCAATACTGCCTGTAGCAATCTACACAAAAGAAGCATGAACAAATGCTGCAATATGGTCTTGAGTTTTGTCTGACCATACAATCTGTTTTCTTAAGTCAACTTTAAAAACACTGCTAAGAGCGGTGCCCACAGCTTTATCACTGAATCTCAGATTGACCTTGGACTCGTCTCTTACAGTACTTCCCATCTGTTGGGGTCCCACCCCAGGATACATCCCGACGGGCTTGGGCTTTAAACCTGCTTTTTGCTTTCTTTCAGCTCGCAAATCTTGGTAGGGCCTATCTTATTAGTGTACTGGATGACGTGCTGCAAGTTCCAAAGGCGTTTCGGTCTGGAACCTTCTTCAGAGTAATAATGGGAGGGGGTCCATACAGTTGCATATCGGGATATTATTTTAGGCGATATATCGTATCCACAATAGCGCAATATAATTTTTACGCTAGTTGGCTGTACCTGCACCAAAACTCCAGTATTTTCCTTAATAGCTTGTACTCCATCCTTTTTTAAAATAGGGAGACCATTTGTTTTCCCATGACTGATGACAACTCATTTTATCAAGGCTCTCTCTTGTCCCTCTACAGCAGACATATGGCGAGCAATATATTTGGAACATCGAATCACAATAGAATCACAGTATCGAACCATAACAAGTGGCGCAGTGGTCTAAGGCACTGCATCTCAGTGCAAAAGGCATCACTACGGTCCCTGGTTTGAATCCAGGATGTATTGCATCTGGCCGTGATTGGGAGTCCCATAGGGCAGCGCACAATTGGCCCAGCGCTGTCTGGGTTTGGCCGGGGTAGGCTGTCATTGTAAATAAGAATTTGTTCTTAACTGACTTGCCTAGTTAAATAAAGGTTCAATAAAATTATATATATATATATATATATATATATATATATACACATATATATATACACACACACACACACACACACACACAACGCTATACATATCTTATCGGCACCTAAATATTGTGATATCATATCGTGAGGTCCCTGGCAATTTCCAGCCCTACTACAGAGTATGAAATCTTGACCTGTTTTTAACCTTTCACCAGATCATAGTAACATTGTTTCTATAATATGGCTGGGGCAGATTATATGGTCCAATGCTAATCCTTCACCAGCTATGTACTTTGTAGAAAGAACTGTTGTTGTTTTACAAGTTGTCTGATGAGTCAAATTTGTTAACTGATTTGCAGGTAGGTCTAATTCACCATTATTAAAGAGACTGAAGGCTATGTGTGAGAGAGAGAGAAGAAGCAAGAATTACAGAAATAAAGATAGACCCAAGTAGCCTAAAATAGATTCTGGAATATTATTGTTATTTTTCATTTGCTTTGTTGAACCCATATCCCATTGTCTAGTGAGAGTCTATCAATACAGACTATATTACAATACATGTGTATGGAAACTACATTGATGATACTGAATACACTGTATAAAATATAAAAGCTGTAAATTAATTGAGTGAATCTGATCACACTTCAACATTACTTGGCATTTCCTGCAATGTAAGAGCTTCCATGTGCACATGCTTTTACAAACAAGGCCACCCCAGAACAGACAAAGGAGGACAAATGAATTAGACACTATTTGAAAAATATATTTTGTAATGCGTTTTGTTTATCTGTGCGTTGACTGAGTGTTTGACTATTTCGGGGGAAGGTGTGACTTTCCAAGATGAGTATAGCCAACAACTCACCCTGACGCCATGCGCTGAGAATGATTAACCATGCATTTCTAGATTATGAAGACTTGTATGCTTAATTTGCATACTCGCGATAAGCATAGTCTGAGGGTTTCACCTACCTGCAGTTTCCTTTTAAATAGCTGTAGTTCACTCCCCCATCATTGTCAACGTCAACTGTCTAACACATAACGGTTCCGTGCACTTCCCGAAGGAAGGATAACTGCTTCCGCCTTCCATCTCGCGCATGTATACCTTCAAAAAGCGGGCCACAGCGCCGCTCAGTGGACATATCTGTACAGTCAGGTCTTCCAACATGATATCCCACTGTTCGCTCCTGATGATTCTGGACATTTTCCCGTGTTGTAATAATTACTTTAATGATCTGCAAATTGATTTATAATCGAAAAACCGAAGCAGCATTGGCTACTCAATTAGAATACTGGGTTATTATGTCCATGTTTTTTTAAATGTTCGGTGGATTTACTTTTGAAGGCCCAAATTGAAGTTTCAGGAAACATTCAAGGATCGAGGGTAGTTCTACCCAGCATTGCAAGCAACAATGTAAGCACACCGGCATGTATTTGATTGTTTTATTGTTTTTTGAACATTTGATGTACAGTGGATTGCTACAAAACTGGACACTAACCAGGCTACTACATTCCAAAAAAGAGTTATACTAACAAACAAATTCTGCAATGTCTAATTTAGATAGATGAAGTTATGCATGATAGTTTATAGGCAAGCCAAAGCTTCTTATGTCTCAACCTAGCATGTTATTTGTCCACACATTTATAATTCACATTATAATCTATCAAATTTTGCACCTGAACCTTTGTTATTCACATAGCTCTTGTGGTGTGTGTGTGTGTGTGTGTGTGTGTGTGTGTGTGTGTGTGTGTGTGTGTGTTGAAATAGCATAAATGTTATATAAAGTATGAGCACGGCAGCCTTATTTATTAGCAGGCTTATTTTAATGGTATCAAAAGCCTTCTTTGAATCCACAATTGTCTTCAGAAAAGCATTTTCTGTGAGCATAGTGCTGTATTTTATGAGTTCAAACCACCCATGTGGAACAGTGTATTCTGACCTGTTTAAAAAGAAAGGTTTACCTTGATTAGTTTTGATTGATTAATTAATAACAGATCATTGAGCATGCATGCTGAGATCCAACTGAGGCCTGGCCCATGGCAGAGTGGGGGTTAGGCTGATGCCTGGCTCTGGGTGTAATTGTGTGTGGCTGGGTGGCCTCCTGCACTGTGAGGGAGGGAGAGAAGCCGCCTCCTGCAGCCTCCTACTCTCTGGAGCAGCCTGCCGCGACACGCTCACCCAGCACCTCCCCATGCTATATTGTTATAACACCTAACTATAGAGAATAGAGAAAGACTGCACACGCTGAAGGGTTTCTCTCACCATATATTGAATGGCATTGTGAGGGAACCTTCTCATTAGATAATGCTGCACAGGTACATGTGAAATGTATTCTGCTTTTCTTGAAAGGGCATTGTGTGCTGAAAATAATATTATTTCTCAAATATAATTTCAACAATTGGTTGGAAGAGTCTAAGCCGGGGGAGGGTGGCTTCTATTAAGCTAACATATGGAATAGTTTTAAGATGGTCATACCAAGGATCATTTTGCTATTTGATTTGGAATTTTAGGACACTTTAAGGTATCAAGAAAATATATACTAAAATTATTTGATGAAACACTGAATTTGGCCTTACTTCTATAATTAGCTCATAGAAATGCTTCATATATGGATAAACAGGTAGTAAAAATAATACAATATAAAGGAAGTTTATTCTGAAGTGTCATTCCTATATATGACTATAGCACTAACCTATAGCACTAACCTAACCTATCTCCATATATCTCCATATCTCCATATATACTATCAGAAAAAAGACTAGTCTTGTGAGGCTTGTGGGCATGCTAGAGCAAAACAACCGACATATACAGTACGTATTTGTGAGAGACTCACCTTTCCACAGAGGGTTCACATTAGTGTGTAGCCCAATCTGTTGGCACTCTACAGACAGACGTTGGCAGATCGGCTTTACCAACTTCAGACGAGTCCTGTGACGCTTGTGGGGGTCGTAGAGCAGGACAGAGACCATCATCGTGTTTGTGAGAGTCTCATAATAGTTTGTACGCCAAACCATTTGGACACTATAGATGTTTTTGTGAGAAGACCGATTTTCAGGATGTCTCATGGTCTGACAAACACCGCTCTAGCTCTGCCACCTTTCACCGCAGATGCAGAAGAGCAACATTGGCGGATGCAGTGGATTGAGATGCAGCCCATGCAAAAGAAAACAGATATCTCTACCTTAAACTGACGGATGTTGATTTTGTATTTTTATTATGCTAATTCGATTTCAGCGGCGGCCCGGACATTGACCATTCAAACATTTGTGAGCTAGTAAATTCATTGGTATTTTCCATTTAATATAAGACATTGTTTACTATAATTAGGTTTGCAAAATTCTGAGAAATCTCAATAAATTCCCAGTTTTTTACGTAATCCTAGTTGGAGGTTCTCGGAATCAGGAGGGAATAAGCAGGAAATCTGGAATCTTCCAACCAGGGTTTCTGGAAAACCAGGGAATTTATTGGAAGTTCATGGAATTTTGCTGTAATATAATTACCACAGTGAGCTCACACATTGGCAGTTGAATTGTCTTTAGATTAAACAGCTATTTTCGTGCAAGCTGCATGATTTATTGTCCCATATCCTCCAGTTTACCACAACTGGTAAGCCTGTATTGGTGCCCTTTTGTATACGAGCAACAAAGAAGTTCACAGCGTCGGTGGTCTAGGCTTCTCCAGACTGCCTTTGCATTAGATGGGCTGCCCTTTATCTCATGCTAATGTAGCCCAGAAAATGATCTGCCTTTAAAGACATGGCAGTCCGTTAAAAAAGCCTCTGCCTAGCATTTGAAGTCATAAAAGTGACAGAGGACTTCAAGGGGAAGACCCAAGACTTGCAGTCTTTAAGATGAGTGAGAGGAGGACAGGCAACATTCTTTTTGCCCATCCAGAGGGATATTCTGTGGCCAAGCTTGATTATTAGAGATGAAGGATGGGCTGAGAGGATGTGGAATTGTTAAGTCCTTGAATCCTTTCACCAAAGCCTCTCGTAGTAACATTCTTCGTCTCTCTGTTTCTCTATGCAATTGATGATGCATCCTTGATATATATATATATTATTATTATTTTTTTTTTATTCAGCATCGGCTGAACTTGAGATGCATTCAGACTGATATACGAATTGAAAAGTTATCACTAAGATTTGATATCAACCTCCCAACTCATCACAATTATTTATTATTTTCAAATCTGAGGTGATTTAAAAAAAAGTGTATTTAGAAGTAAAAGCAAATAAAAAAATTGGCATACTCCACACAAAGATGCTATTGATATCTTATTCACTAAAACATGACAATACATTTCTGTATTAACTCAGAAGGTACTTACTTAATGATGTTTGGAATAAGATTGCATCTCAGTATGGTATTACTTGGCACTGAGTGCAATCTATGGCATCAAGCATAGCCATAAACCAGCTGTGGAGTTATGTGACACCCCTGATCTTGGATGCAGGATCTCTGCACCTTGAATGTAGCCTGCCACTAAAACCTTCCACGTGAAAAACTGTGTTTTGTTTGAAACTATGCTGTCAGTTATTGTCAGCATATTTGAGAATTCCTAAGCCCTGAAATGAGTCCCATATTATTTCAGACAGGACTGAATATTGCACGGCAGGAGGCTGAAAATGAGACCTTCTCTCAAGAGACTGCCTGCAGCGCCTTCTATTTGGTGCAGAAACCGGGAGGTTTCATGCAGCGCGAAAACACACTTTTTGACCACACAATTATATATTTATTAACAACTCGTTTGATACTTTTTTTCTGCTGTAGTTGTTATTTGTAGAAGGAAAACGAGGGAGGAGATGCAAAACTGCAGTGAAAATATGGGCGGCCTTGTAGTTTTGTGCAAGAAAAGATTAGTATCAGCGCAGCGACATCAGTGACCCATAAAATATGTTTTTTTTATCACCCTCTCAGAAGCAGGCACACAGAACAGGGAAACTGGCGAGTTGTACAGCTCAGAGTCACAGGCGTAGTATAAGAGCTACATCAGGTTCAGTACAGGAAGCTGGCCCAGATTGATTCTTGAACTGTCAATACTGCTGGAAATCTGATCCCAGTGGTTGGAGATTAGCCTTCAGCAGTGGCTATGATGTCGTACATGATGCCGTAGGTGTCTGCAGACAAGAAAACAGCACGTGTCTCTTTTTTGACAACCGGGTGTGGATCTTAGTCATGTGATTATTGACTTGGTCAAATTAAACTGACATATTTCAGTGTTTCTGTTTCTTTGATAGACATATGGTGCCCAGTATAGATATATTATGGTATGGTGTTTCAACTCTGGGATAAATCCAGGATTATTTTGACTCATACACTCTTAGAATTTGCTTTTGCTGTCTAGTGGCTTGCGCAAGTTTTCACCCCACTTGGCATTTTTCCTATTTTATTGCCTTACAACCTGGAATTAAAATAGATTTTGGGGAGGTGAAAACCTGAGAGTGCATAAATATTCAACCCCCAAAGTCAATACTTTGTAGTGCCACCTTTTGCAGCAATTACAGCTATCGTCTCTTGGGGTATGTCTCTATAAGCTTGGCACATATAGCCACTGGGATTTTTTTCATGTCAAAACTGCTCTAGCTCCTTCAAGTTGGATGGGTTCTGCTGGTGTACTGCAATCTTTAAGTCAAACCACAGATTCTCAATTGGATTGAGGTCTGGGCTTTGATTTGGTCATTCCAAGACATTTAAAATGTTTCCCCTTAAACCACTCAAGTGTTGTTTTGGCAGTATGCTTAGGGTAATTGTCCTGCTGGAAGGTGAACCTCCGTCCCAGTCTCAAATCTCATGAAGACTGAAACAGGTTTCCCTCAAGAATTTCCCTGTATATAGCGCCATCCATCATTCCATCAATTCTGACCAGTTTCCCAGTCCCTGCCGATGAAAAACATCCCCACAGCATGATGCTGTCACCACCATGCTTCAGTGTGGGGATAGTGTTCTCGGGGTGATGAGAGGTGATGGGTTTGAGCCAGACATAGCGTTTTCCTTGATGGCCAAAAAGCTCAATTTTAGTCTCATCTGATCAGAGTGTTTTCTTCCATATGTTTGGGGAGTCTCCCACATGCCTTTTGGCGAACACCAAACATGTTTGCTTATTTTTTTCCGTAAGCAATGGCTTTTTTCTATCCACTCTTCCGTTAGCCCAGCTCTGTGGAGTATACGGCTTAAAGTGGTCCTATGGACAGATAATCCAATCTCCGCTGTGGAGCTTTGCAGCTCCTTCAGGGTTATCTTTGGTCTCTTTGTTTCCTCTCTGATTAATGCCCTCCTTGCCTGGTCTGTGAGTTTTGGTGGGCGGCCCTCTCTTGGCAGGTTTATTGTGGTGCCATATTACTTCCATTTGTAAATAATGGATTTAATGGTGCTCCGTGGGATGTTCAAAGTTTTGGATATTCTCCACAACTTTGTCCCTGACCTGTTTGGAGAGCTCCTTGGTCTTCATGGTGCTGCTTGCTAGGTATTGCCCCTTGCTTAGTGGTGTTGCAGACTCTGGAGCCTTTCAGAACAGATGTATATATACTAAGATCATGTGACACTTAAATACAGTCCACCTGTGTGCAATCTAACTAATTATGTGACTTCTGCTATTATTTAGGGCCTTCATAGCAAAGGGGGTGAATACATATGCAAGCACCACTTTTCAGTAAAAAAAATAAAAAAATGTTTTAAGCAAGTTATTTTTTCACTTCACCAATTTGGACTATTTTGTGTATGCCCATTACATGACATCAAAATAAAAATACATTTAAATTACAGGTTGTAATGCAACAAAATAGGAAAAACACCAAGCGGAATGAATACTTTTGCAAGGCACTGTATATACCTAAAAGGTTTCTTCTGCTGTCCCCATAGGAGAACCCTTTGAAGAACCATTTTTGGTTCCAGGTAGAACCCTTCTGGGTTCAATGTAGAACCTTTTTCCACAGAGGGTTCTACACGGAACTCAAAACCGCTGAAGAACCCCTTTTGGAACCCTTTTTTCTAAGAGTGTAGCATGGCATTTGAAGTCACCTCTCCGAATATGGTATCTTCTTAATATTCATTATATAATTAGACACTGACCTATACCGTATAGAGCTTTAGCCTGATTGAACTTGAAGGTTGAGCCAAATACACAATTTGCACCCAAAAGTACAGATTTCAATGGGGAAAAGTCAAACAACAAAGCATGGCTTAATCATGGAAACTTCAACAGGCTCTGACCTTTGGAAAGGATCCATATCTCTATTTCTGAAGAAACTATGTGAAGATATTTAGTGTTTGAAGTGATAACACTGACACTAAGCCTCTGGGGTGAGTGGGTGATGGCGGCGTGTCACACAATGGGATGGGACTTGGATCTTTGCTTTCCCTCCTCTGACCTCTCACCCTGACTGGTTTCCAGGGTTGCACTAGCCTGCAGCCCTTGGTGCCAGTGTCTACTCTGATCAGATCATGAATTTGCCAGAAAAAAGTACTTATACACATTATACACATGTATATATATACATGGTATTAACACAAACTATAACAACTAAAATATGTTTATTACGTTTATTGTATAAGTTCTTATCATGCAAATATAAATTGTCATCAGAATTTAGATTAAGATTCCTCAAACTACAGAATGTAAGAACTACAGTATGTGAATAGTTTTTGTGAAGAATATTGCTTGACTCCTTGTTTGGGCTCTCAGTAAGTCATTTTAGCTGTGTAGAGACCCTAAGTGTCTTGGCAAACCAGTAGCCGTTCCCTTTCATGGAAATTACTTTTACTAATTATTCTTAGAATTTTGGATGACAATGTTTTCATGTGATCCTTCCATATTATATGCCTCCAATCTCTAGACTGACATGATTCATTGAGGCCACACAACACAGCGTGCCATCTGCACCTGGAGTATGGCTATCAGCTGTATCTTTTTCTCTCTCTCTTTGGTTTTTACTGCTTGTGTGTAGCCTAACCCTGCTCTTCCCTTTCCAGGCTACAGAAGCGAAACCAAAGGGAGCTTTCAAAAGGGACTGTCTGCTCGAATCAAGTCAGGGGCCTTTTTAGAATCGGTTCAGAGATCATAGCAAGTGGAAGTCGGGGAAGAGGATGACCCTCTCCTCCAGGCTTGATGGGATCTTGGCCCAGTCAAACCCAGCAGGGCTCAGTCTCTGGACAGCTCCGTCTCTGTAGGCTTTGACTCTGTGATAGTGGGAATGAAAGAGGGCACCAAGAGAGCACCAAGAGAGCAGCAGTTCTGATGTGTCAGGCTCAATGTCCTGGCAGTCTCACAGAGCAAACTGGGAAAAGCAAAAACACAGCCAGCAGGCACAAGGCCAGAACAAGACCCCAAGATTGTGTGACATGTCATCTAATGGCTGTCCTTTTGTTTTAAGTTTATGCATCCAGGATGAGTTGGGGCCAATGATGAAGGTCAGTGTTCATGAGACAAAGAGGAAGTCCTGAACCGGATATCCATGCAGTATGGCATGACAGATATGTCAAAGATACATAGTTTAGAGTGCAGGTTACACAGGATAAATGTCATTGTACTCATGTCAAGTTGCATACGGGATCATCAGCCACGGATGGAGTCTCATGATTTGTCTCATTGTTATCTTCTATTTAGTTGATTAGTTGTCATACATTCTACTCCTTGAATCCTTCTCTTTGGTGGTGACCATGCTGTAAACTACACTCAAATTGGCTGACTTGGTTTTCAAGTGTAGGCAACTGAGAAAGGCATGAGCATTTGGCTTCAGGCCCACACTTTATTGGTGTGAAGATGAAGCATATCAAAGGCTGGGGACTCAAGGTTTCTACTCACTGTTGCTGCAGGTTGTGATAATAGGGAGTTAACAGTTGTCTTGTTGACTCACAGGATTATTCCCTCCGTGTTTCTGACCCTGCCCTGCTTGACTTGGGTTTCCCCCCCCCCCCCAGATCCCTGCATTCATTAAGATTATGTGTTTACTTAAAGCCCTATGTCTCTTTACATAATGGCTAGCAGGTTTCGTGGTTGGATGGCACTGTGCGTTTCAAGTGCTCAACAGTGGGGAGAGGACTGAATTTTAAACATGATGTGCCTTGCCTCGGCATTGACCTTGCTCAAAAAGCCCAGGGATCTCCTTCTTCGCTTCAGTAGAATGCTGCTGATTCTCTCTGTTGCACTGTTACTCCTGTTAGAAAGGAGCTCTGTGTTGGCTGATAATGGCACATCACTGCAGGCTACTCTCTGTCTGTTCACTGAAATAAGAGGGAAGGAAAATGGCTCAATTCATAATGCTTTGATATGGAGATGTAGACTAACCTCCTGTTTAAGTACTTCAAAGATAGAAATGAACCACCGGAGAACATAATCCATCTGTATTTTGAAAAACAGACCTAAAATGTGGGGCTGAGGGGAGGAGTGGGGTATGATTCCTTATTTTCTATATTTAAAACTGTGGTAGTCCATCCCTATGGTTATTAGCAAAGACTGGGAATCATGTGTATGGTTACCACTGTACTATTGACTTTGGATGGAGATAAGTATTGACAGTCATATTCAAAATCCTAAAGGACATTTCATAGCTGGTGTCGGTCACTTCAAAGTGTTGAAAAGTCAGGGTTCCCAGTGTCCCCAAGACAGTAAATTGATCCCTCCCAGCTCCCATTTGATGGAACCTGATCTAGTGCTGACTCCTGGCCCAGAGACCTTCAGGTCAGGAAATGTCACAGAGGTAACCTCCTTGCGTGAAGGCCACATTGTTCCACCCACTCATATGGATCAAAGGCTTATATCAGATGACCTTGAGCTGCCTATTGCACCGCACAGGGCCTATGAGCTGAGCTGATCTCCACTTGGTTTATCTAGCTGTTGGAGCGGAGAGCCTTTGCCTGTCCCACTCTGTTCTATGGTGTTTAGGGACAAACACTGCTAACACGGTGTGTCTGAGCCACTTGATAGCTCCTCTTTAAGGGGAATCACAGTTGGATATCCCAAAGTAAAGCTGTTGTGGTTTACAGATGTAGGATCTTAATTTGAGCCAGTTTGCTACAAAAGGAAAATAATCCTGCAGCAACAGGAAATTTGAATTATTATGTGGATTATAATCAATGGACATTTTTTTAAGGGTTGATACATTTTTTTCATAAGGAAAATCAAGTCTGACATTTTTAAGCGGAAATTGCAAACTTCAGATGCCTTTTTAAACCTCAAGTACACTGCAAGTTTGACATGTCCTGCAACAGGGTGATCGAATTAAGATCCTACATCTCTGTACATAGGAGACAAGTCATCATGGAAACAGACAACGACATGGCAGGATCTTCTCTAAAAAGGCGACTTTACCGTTAAGTCTCATTTTCTCAATGGAGCTAGTCATAGGATTTGACTTTTATGAAGTGCTTTAGGAATGCGTGTTATCACTTACTGGCCTTTATCCATGGCTTTATGTGACTGAAAGCATTTATTAAAGTGACACACAACAGTAACTTTGATTCTTGGGCTGTCAGTGCTTGGCATTGCTAAACTGTCCTAGTCTGCAACTTGGGTTTAGGAAGGTTAATACTGCCAAGTGCTCAAAATTCAAATCGAGACTGGAGGAGCTCATTGATGAATGACTGATAGTTGACCCCATATTGCACTTGTCATTGTCTCCACTAGAGGTTTGTCAGACAAGTTTAATCAGAATAGGTTTACAGCTTATCCCTCAGTTGTCTCCATCTTTCCTCTGCGCTATCTGTATCGCAGCAGACGAGTCAATCCCTTATCGCGACTCATCGCCCGACCTGATTAAATAAGATCTGCTCTACAATCAGTTCCCTATAACCTTAGGGTCATGTTTTAGATGATTGTGTGTGTGTGTGTGTGTGTGTGTGTGTGTGTGTGTGTGTGTGTGTGTGTGTGTGTGTGTGTGTGTTTGTGTTTGGCGAGCGTGCGTCCAAATGTACTGCTTCTGATCTACCTGGGAAATTCAACCCAGTGAAATAGACTTAATTAGAAAAAGGGCAGTTAATATTGAAGGCAGATTCAGTCAGCATTTCAAGTAGGCTAAACGTTGTGTTCTAGGTTTGGGCAGTATATGGTATACCGTATATCGGGGTATTTGGAAAAAGCCACAGGATGGTTTTTCAAAATTTGTTTAACATTAAATGTGAATATTTGTAGCTATTTTTTAAGGTAATACCTGCAGTCAACTTGTGCAATACGTTAGGAGATAAAGCAGATTGCGTTCATTCCACCTGTCACATTATTTTAGATTATGAAGCTTACCGTAGTTCCCCAGAACAGTTGAGCCAGTCACGTGTCTGTTGTATAGAGCACAACGGGAGAAAGCAGTAGCTGGTGAGTCCATAGCGTTCTATATATCGGTGAGTCTCTGTTGTGAGGCACACATGAGTTGCGCCGCACAGCTTGTATGCAGTTCACTACTAAGTGTTTGCCATCAGATAACTTATAACGGCTTTCTGCCGCGTTTGAGAGCGCGACAGAAAAGTCAAAGAGCTCTGTAATCTGTACAGCTGCCATTTTTCCCCCTGTGCTTCCTACTAGTGTTTTTTTCCCTCCTCTGTTCTCTCCTCTACTCCCCTCTGCTCTGTGTACACATGCCGCTCTTCCTTCAGAAAAGCATGCATCACAGCTTTTTTCAATGCACAGTGTATCTCATTCACTTTCCCTTGTAAATGTCCACACTTACTAAAAATGACATTCGGTAGCTACTAGCTATGCTATAACTTTATGAGCTGGATTTGCCTATCTTTAAAATTAGTTTATGTTCGTTTTCGCTCGTTAGCATTTAGCTAACAGTGTCTGTGTGATTTTGCTATTACTTGTGCTAATTTTGTTTGTATTTTAGTAATAGAGGCCCAATAATATTTTGGGGTGTTTTTAACGCACCTTTGTGTGCTATGCCAGTAATACCGTAAATCCCGGGATGGCGGTATGACAGTATAAAATCTGGATACCCTCGAAGCCTATTGTGTTCCTAAACTGGGTTAAAGTTGAAAAGTGAGTAGTCCAACAATGTTTTCCCTGTATCCTAGAAATGACCTTTAAATATGGACACTTGCCAACAGAATACATGTGATATCTCTTCTCTGTCACATGCTATACAGCTCGATGGTGATCCCAAAGAGGCCTGATTTTGTCACCTTTCATCTCTAACATGGCCATGTCTTGCGGAAGGGTCGATACCCCCCATTTCGCCCTAAGTTTTGCCCTTTCCAGAATTTAGCTGGAGGATAGGATTTTAGGACCTTGCAATGATGAGGGCAATGTGTCAGTCAGAGGCATTTCAACTCTTAGCCAGCAATTAGTCCTATCAACGTTGGATAAGTTGTCTGGTCGAGGAATCATAGGAACAGGGCAACTGTACTCAACAAGCATGAATTCATTTCATGAATCATCTGTAAAGGTCATTCCAACTAGACTTGGCTTGATGTAAGTGTTTTAGAAAGTTACTGCCCAAATACACCAATGTATTCCACACATTACTTTTTGATTCAACATTTAAGAATGTTGTATGGACCTGTGTTGAGGAGAATGTTACATGTATGATACATCTATGTTTGCATAGTGCTGAGCGATTAACTAAAATGTCTGCTATTTTCCATTTTTTTAAGCAACTAATTGACAGACGGAGGTTCAATTATTTTAATTCCATTTTGTTGTTTTTTCCCCATTCTTCCCACATTGCACAGTTTCTCTAGAGATAAATCAGATCGAGCCTGAACTGTGCGATGTAGTAGGCCGTTGTAGCACATAAAACATGGTAATTTTCACTGGAAATGTTACGAATACACATTTACTTGAAGAACAGTGCAGATGCAAAATGTACAGTAGTAACAAAATGATGGTTTGTGCTGTTTGTGCGGTCATTCTGTTACCATACTTTGCATCTGCACTGGTCTCCAAGTAAATGTGTTTTTGTTAAATTTTCAGTGGAGATTGTTCAAAGTAGTCCTTGTGCATAGGGTTGTATGGTTTGTTTATATAAGGACACAAGGCGAGACCCAAATGCAGACACAGGAGGCAGATGGTTGACCTCCGATATTTATTATAACAAAAGTTATAGGCAAAAGGCAGGTCGGGGACAAACGAGAGTTCATAAACCAGGTCACAGTCCAAACAGTACCAGGCGATAGGCAGGCTTGAGGTCAGGACAGGCAGGGGTTCAGTGATCAGGTCCAAGTCCAAACAGTACAAGGGGATAGGTAGGCTCGAGGTCAGAACAGGCAGAGTGGTCAGGTAGGCGGGTTCGGCGTCAGAACAGGCAAGGTTCAAAACCAGGAGAGTTAGGAAAAAACAGAGTCTGGGAAAAAGGAGCTAGGACCACCATATTGATACTCCCTGAAGAGGGCCTGTGTGTAGATAATTCAGAAGAAGAGACAAAGTATAAAGAATAGCCTACATATCAACATTTTCTATTTGTGCTGTTTTGCTAGTGTCCACCACTGTTTCTTAGATCCATTGATCATTCCACATGACAGTAAGTTGGCAATTATAACATCAAATAAATGCTATCATCACTGGCCTGACTTTCCTCATTCCTGCACTGTACATTGACCCTATTAGAGCAGGCAGAATCCCTCTGAGTCAGTCTCCCCCTGTTTATCTACTGCCTAGCCCCAGCATTGCACCAAACAGCCATTAACCACCATAACCGGACTGGGCCGTTTCATGGTCAAAGAGCATTTCAGTGTTAGCTCTCCTTGGGGCTAAAAATCCACCCATGTGCGTTTCAATCCTGCATGCTGAGCTACATACTGTATGTTTAATATTTTCCACCATTCTTCCTCCCCCCTCTAACACCTCCGTGTTGTGCACTTTAACTCTGCAAATGTGACACAACTGAAGTTATCTATACATTATCAATAGTGTGTAACTTTCGGGTGAATTGGGCAATTATGCTTAACTTCAAATGCTGCTGAGGGCAATGTGCATATTCTACTAATATCCTCAATGCCAAGTCAATGGTATGTGGCAAGTCAATGGTATTGTCCCATGTGGCTCAGTTGGTAGAGCATGGTGCTTGCAATGTCAGAGTTGTGGGTTTGATTCCCATGGGGGACCAGTATGAAAAAGCATCTACTCATGTAAGTTGCAATGGATAAATGCAAGTAAAAAACATATGTATGAGATTTGTGCTGGAATTGTATGAGATTTGTTTATTGATTTACAATAAGATAAGTGATTTCAGCCCTACTTTCTGGAAACGTTGCATAAATACATTTCCTCCATAAATACCTCATCTAAGAAATTACAACACCTGCACACTTAGTTTTTTCATGTTATTACTGAAAATGTCTTAAATTTGTTTGGTGTTGCAAGATATATACAAAATAATATTTTTTGCAGGTGATGGTGAAATCATGACGAGAGATTCCAGACTATGTCTGCAGTACCGGCATTATGTTTTGCTTAAGCATGAAACAAAAGAGAATCTCACTGCTGATAGACTGTGGATAGACAGTGGAAGGCCGTTCCTTCTCTTTCCAGAACGAAAGCGGTACCTGCTATGTACCGAGCCGTTAGTATCGAACTACCGATTCTACTTAGAATCGCAATGATCATCAGTGGCCAAAAACTTGACTTTGAGCCAATCAGAGAGCATGAACCCCCACGTGGGGGCGCCAACAAAAAATGATAATAAATAAGGCATTTTTTCCGTACATCCACAGATGAGCCATTCACACTCCATATGCAATGCAAGCTATGGGATGGTAGCTAGCTAAGTGCACAGACGCAATGCACACAACACTAAATACTTCCTCCAAGATAGTTAACCACTGTAGCTAGTATTGACCTTATAATTAAATCACAGTGGATGACCTAGTTTCCATTAAACAGCTTCCTATGTTAGCTGCCGAGTTAGTGCAGTATACTTAGCTAGCTAGGGCTTTCTACAAAATAGCAACATTAGCACAGATTGCTTGGAATCTAGACCATAAGCAATACGCATGGCTATGCATTGCCAAACAACGCTACTGCCACCTTCTGGTTTGGAGTATTTAAGGCTGAGTGGCTGACAACTTCCAAGGTCTTTGCTGTGTGAACACAAAAGAGATTGACTGCTGACACTCTGTTCAAAGGTGCTAAGTACTGTTGGAAGGCAATCCTTCCAGTGTGTCTGAGCTATCAAATACTTTCCCTTTAAAATGATTTTGAACAGCTGATGTGTTAACTCTCCTGATTACGGTTAAGATTGTGTTAAATCCTCAATTTGCCAAAATGTGTTACTCAGCTTACTTTCCAGGTTAACACTAGGTTTGAAGCTGACATGTCAAGTCCTTCCTAAATAACAAGAGATAATGGCTAGAATGTGGTTGCCTTACACAGGCATGATGAGTAATGTCCTATAGGTGCTAAATCAGTAACAATGTTGGGAGTAGGGTGAAAGCTGATATTTATGCTGGGGTAGGGTAGTAATTGGTTCCAAATGCAAACATTTGGGGCTTCTCTCAACCATAGCCCCACTATCCCCCTATGTTTAGGCTGAATCACACGTCAGAACATCTGGAATTCTTCAGCAATAAAGTAATCAAAATTGATGCCAAGCTGCTCTGTGAAGTTTATTCCCAAGAGTAAGCAATCTGGCTCACAATCAATATGCTGTGTAAAGAAACATTTCCTTAACAAATAAGAGTGCTTTGTGGTATATGATAACATACTGCAGTGGAACATATTATGCAGCTGTTGTCAGCAACAGACATCACAGTGTTGTGTTGTGAGGGGGAGACTTTGCCATCTGGCTGATGCCATTGTGTTGAGTTAAAACTGAGTTTAGCCTTCACGTTCCCATTCTCATGTTTGGCAAATGTTACTTTTGTTATCTTTTAACATCTTCCGTTCCTATAGGACAATTCTCTCACTTTCCATAAATACATCAATGTTGAGCCATTTTCAATCATATCTGACAACCAGGTTTTAAGTCCAAAACGAAACTATTCTGAACAAATGTGTGAACACAATATACTATAATTTCAAAGATTCTACTGAGTAACAGTTCATATACGGAAATCAGTCAATTTAAATAATTTCAAATCTTTGGATTTCACATGACTGGGAGTACAGATATCCATCTGTTGGTCACAGATACCTTTAAAAAAAAGTTAGAGACAAAAATAAAATAAAAAACAGTCAGTATCTGGTGTGACCACTATTTGCTTCATGCACATCTCCTTCGCATAGAGTTGATTAGGCTCTTGATTGTGGCCTGTGGAATGTTGTCCTACTCCGCTTCGATGGCTGTGGGAAGTTGCTGGATATTGTCGGGAACGGGAACACGCTGTCGTACACGTCAATCCAGAGCATCACAAACGTGCTCATTGGGTGACATGTCTGGTGAGTATGCAAGCCATGGAAGAACTGGGACATTTTCAGCTTTCAGGAATTGTGTACAGATCCTTGTGAAATTGGGCCATGCTGAAACGTGAGGTGATGACGGCAGATGAATGGCATGACAATGGGCCTGAGGATCTCATCAAAAAAACCATCAATATATTTGTTTTTGTTTTTGTAAATTGTTCCGCTGTTGCCCATCCCTGGTATACAATGCTTTCCTCCCTGTGACATAGTCTCACAGAGAATCTGTCCGTCACCTGGAAAAATCTGCAGACATGCTTTTCACCATGCCCTTGATTCCAGCTGGCTTCTTTATGGCAGACATGCTTTTCACCATGCCCTTGATTCCAGCTGGCTTCTTTATGGCAGACATGCTTTTCACCATGCCCTTGATTCCAGCTGGCTTCTTTATGGCAGACATGCTTTTCACCATGCCCTTGATTCCAGCTGGCTTCTTTATGGCAGACATGCTTTTCACCATGCCCTTGATTCCAGCTGGCTTCTTTATGGCAGACATGCTTTTCACCATGCCCTTGATTCCAGCTGGCTTCTTTATGGCAGACATGCTTTTCACCATGCCCTTGATTCCAGCTGGCTTCTTTATGGCAGACATGCTTTTCACCATGCCCTTGATTCCAGCTGGCTTCTTTATGGCAGACATGCTTTTCACCATGCCCTTGATTCCAGCTGGCTTCTTTATGGCAGACATGCTTTTCACCATGCCCTTGATTCCAGCTGGCTTCTTTATGGCAGACATGCTTTTCACCATGCCCTTGATTCCAGCTGGCTTCTTTATGGCAGACATCAGGTATCCTGTCTATTACTCCGTGAAACATCATCAGGACACTGTATTTTTGTGCATTAAAATTGCCACGATAATTTTGTTCATTGTCCGTAGGTTATGGCTGCCCATACCATAACCCCACCTCCACCATGGGGCACTCTGTTCATTACGTTGATATCCAGAAATCGCTCGCCCACACAACGCCATACACGTGGTCTGCGCTTGTGAGGCTGTTTGGATGTACTGACAAATTCTCTAGAAAGACGTTGGAGGCAGCTTATTGTAGAGAAATTAACATGACATTATCTGGCAGCTGCTCTGGTGGACATTCCCGCAGTCAGCATGCCATTTACTCACTCCCTCCAAACTTGAGACATCTGTGGCATTGTTGTGTGACTAAACTGCACATTTTAGAGTGGCATTTTATTGTCCACAGCACAAGGTGCACCTGTGTAATGAACATGCTGTTTAATAAGCTTCTTGATCTGCCACACCTGTCAGGTGGATGGATTATCTTGGCAAAGGAGAAATGCTCACTGACAGGGATGTAAACAAATGTGAGAGAATCAGGTTTGAGAGAAATAAGCTTTTTGTGCTTTTATTTTAGCTCGTGAAACATGGGACCAACACTTTACATGTTGCGTTTATATTTTTGTTCAGTGTATTTTAAAGATTCAAATATGCATATTTAGAGATACTCAGCAAAATATTTTTGAAGTGAGAACAACATTGTAATTAAAGTGTGCTTAATTCTGCACAAGAAAAATTTCATTTTAGACTTTCTGGAAACCTTTGTGACTGTTTTTATTTAATGGGGCCCATCGTCAATCCTGTGAGGTACAGTATTTTGCTGAAATTGCATTCAAGTAAAAAGCCAACCTGCTGACTGACGTTGGCAGGATATGATGATGTCTGTACTCTGTAGGTGGTTCTCAGGAAAGGAATAGAGATAAAATCCAACCACTGTCAAAATGCACATAAGCTCAACAGCCCATGGAGCTCTGACAGTCCCCACATCTGTACATTTTACGCTATGTGAAGCCCAATAATTAGCATTCAGTTTTAAGCCCAAAATATATATACAAATAGAAAGCCCACATACATTCATCCGTTACTGCACACACCATGTTCATAGATATGTCAACTTTCTTAGAGCCTGAAATTCCCTGTTCAGATTTGGTGTAATTTGTATCACTGTTACAGTTTTCAGCTCCAAGCTGTCAAGTGAAGCTTTCTTTCTCTAGTAGAAACCCAAACATGCCAGTTCTGCCTCATGTGACTGGTGGATGATAGTCAGACAGGATCAGTCCTGCTCAGTATGCAGTTTCCGCTCAGTTCAACCAACCAGCTGTTTATTTTGTGAAAATTAATGGAAGGGGAATATATTTCTGAAATGAAGTTTGTTATAGCAAATTATTCTGGGTTTGGAACATGGACGTTAGCTGAATAGAATCCTGTCACGCCTTAGTTATCTTTGTTTTCTTTATTATTTTGGTTAGGCCATGGTGTGATATGGGTGATTTATGTGTTTTGTCTTGTCTAGGGGTTTTTGTAGATTCATGGGGTTGTGTTCAGTTTAGGTGTCTAGGTAAGTCTATGGTTGCCTAGATTGGTTCTCAATCAGAGGCAGGTGTTTATTGTTGTCTCTGATTGGGAACCATATTTAGGCAGCCATATTCTTTGGGTATTTTGTGGGTGATTGTTTCCTGTCTTTGTGTTTTATGCACCAGTTAGGACTGTTACGGTGTTCACGTTTATTGTTTTGTAGTTTGTTCATGTTTGAGTTTTCTGATTAAAGAACCATGAACTATAACCACGCTGCGTTTTGGTCCGCCTCTCCTTCCCAGGAAGAAAGCCGTGACAATCCTCAGATTCCATTTCATTATAATGTCATTAAAGATGACGTGTTTGTAATAATTATTCAGATTATCAACAAATGTGTTTGAGGATGCATGCATTTATAAATAATTGAATGCCATCATATAAATAAAACACAATGCAATGGAATAATAATGATACTTGCTAGTTCACTCGCATTACAGTAATTATTTATTAATCGATTAGCGAATGACCATGATAACTATACTGAACAAAAATATAAACACAACATGTAAAGTGTTGGTCTCATGTTTCTTGAGCTG
Organism: Oncorhynchus nerka; assembly: GCF_034236695.1. Classification (NCBI taxonomy): domain Eukaryota; kingdom Metazoa; phylum Chordata; class Actinopteri; order Salmoniformes; family Salmonidae; genus Oncorhynchus; species Oncorhynchus nerka. Next base: position 32,676,008 of record NC_088420.1, on the reverse strand, counting down.
AAATAAAAGTTCCCTGAAATTTGCCATATGCACAAAAAGCTTATTTCTCTCAAATGTTGTGCACGCATTTGTTTACATCCCTGTTAGTGAGCATTTCTCCTTTGCCAAGATAATCCATCCACTTGACAGGTGTGGCATATCAAGAATCTTATAAAAACAGCATATTAATTACACAGGTGCACCTTGTGCTGTGGACAATAAATGGCCTCTCTAAAATGTGCAGTTTTGTCACGCAACACAATGCCATATGTTTTGAGGAAGCGTACAAATGGCTTGCTGACTGCAGGAATGTCCACCAGAGATGTTATCAGAGAATTTAATGTTAATTTCTCTACAATAAGCCGCCTCCAACGTCGTTTTAGAGAATTTGGCAGTACGTCCGTTGTGTGGGCGGGCACTTTGCTGATGTCAACGTTGTGAACAGAGTGCCCCATGCTGGCAGTGGGGTTATGGCATGGACAGAAATAAGCTACTGACAACGAACACAATTGCATTTTATTGATGGCAATTTGAACAGAGATAACTTGACAAGATGTTGAGGCCCATTGTCGTGCCATTCATCTGCTGCCATCACCTCATGTTTCAGCATCATAATGCACAGCCATAATGCCATGACGCAAGGATCTGTACACAATTCCTGGAAGCTGAAAATGTTCCAGTTTTTCCATGGCCTGCATACTCACCAGACACGTCACCCATTGAGCACGTTTGGTAAAAGAAAAAGTAAAAGAATAAACCATTTCAAATTCCATATATTAAGCAAACCAAATTCCATCATTTAATTTTTTAATTTTTTATTGGCGGATAGCCAGGGGCACACCCTAAGATACAATTTACAAATGAAGCATTTGTGTTTAGTGAATTGGTAAGTGTATGAGTTGGACCATTTTCCTGACAAATTGTAACTAGTACTTTTGGATGTCAGGGAAAATGTATAGAGTAAAAAGTAATATTCTTTTCTTTAGGAATGTAGTGAAGTTAAAGTAAACGTTGCCAAGAATAATAAATAGTCAAGTAAAGTACAGATACCCCAAAAAACAACTTAAGTAGTAGTTTAACATATTTTGACTTACGTACTTTACACCACTGAGTAGGACAACATTCCACAGGCCACAATCAACAGCTTGATCAACTCTATGTGAAGGAGATGTGTCGCGCTGCATGAGACAAATGATGGTAGCACCAGATACTGACTGACTGGTCTTCTGATCCATGCCCCTACCTTTTTTTTAAGGTATCTGTGACCAATGGATGCATATCTATATTTCCAGTCATGTGAAATCCATAGATTGGGGCCTACTGAATTAATTTCAATTGAGAGATGTCCTTAGTTTAACTGTAACTCAGTAAAATCTTTGAAGTTGTTTCATTTATAATTTGGTTCAGTGTAGTTCTAATTATATCAAGTAGAGTAAAGCTGTGTCACGTTCTGACCTTTATTTCCTTTGTTTTGTATTTATTTAGTATGGTCAGGGCGTGAGTTGGGTGGGCAGTCTGTTTGTTTTTCTATGTTTTGGGGTATTTCTATGTTTCGGCCTAGTATGGTTCTCAATCAGAGGCAGGTGTCATTAGTTGTCTCTGATTGAGAATCATACTTAGGTAGCCTGGGTTTCACTGTGTGTTTGTGGGTGATTGTTCCTGTCTCTGTGTTTTGCTCCAGATAGGGCTGTTTTTTGGTTTTCCACGTTTATTGTTTTGGTAGTGTTCATGTTTATCTGTTTTTATTAAACATGAATCAATATAACCACGCTGCGTTTTGTTCCTCCTCTACTTCACGTCAGGAAGACCATTACAAGCTGTCTGTTTTCAATGAAAGGTACCAGATATAAAAGATCTAGCAAAGCTACAGCTGGCTCAATACAGAACAGCATGCCTTGCCCTTAACTGCACATACAGAACTAATATCAACAACATGCATGACAGTTTTTCCTCGTTGAGGGTTGATGAGAGATTGACTGCATCTCTCCTAGTTTTTATGAGAAATATTACAGTGATGAAAATTCCAGATTGTCTGCATAATCAAATAACATTCAGCTCAGATACTCATACATACCCCACAAGATATGCCACCAGGGATCTCTTCACAGTCCCCAAGTCCAAAATGAATTCACAGCAACACACTGTATTATGCAGAGTCATGATCACATGGAACTCCCATCTCCAATTACTCAAGCAAAAAGCTAAATTACCTTTAAAAATGGATTAAACAACATATCCTGGAATGGCAGGGACTGTGAGGACACACACACATACACAAACAGACACACTCCAACACACATCATTTTTGCTGTTGTGGTGTTTGTATAATTTTTGTTGTTGTATTGTTTGTATATCGTTGTATTTAAAATTTCTGTGACTGTCCTTGTCTGTCAGTGTATCAGTGTTTTGTTACTTGTGTTTCTTGGGGACCCCAGGAACAGTAGCTGCTGCTTCTGCAAAAGCTCATGGGGATCCAAATAAAGAAAGAAAGAAATATAGTAGATTACATGATTCAATATTTTCACATAAATAAAATATCCAGCTCCATAAGATTGGCATTGCTAAACAAAGAGAGTGGGGTTGTTCTGTTGTGTATGTTTTGTCCTACAGGCAGAGTAGCAGGACAAATCAGCAGGCCCCAGGACAAACCTCCTGTAACTAGAGATGGAGAGCCTGGCCAACAGCATTGACTGATTGTTAGCATTAGTGGCTGTGAGTGTGATTAATATGCCTGCCCCTCACATAGCACTCAGAAAAAAAGAGAGGTGTTGCTTAAAACTGAACAGGTGTGGCCACATTTGATCCTTTTAAAGAAGATAATCCATAACCTAATGCATAACCACATCGAAGCTGGCTAGTTGCATACGTAGCATGTGCCAGAATGGATGTCTCTGGGAGTACAGATGCTGTTGCATTAATTCCTCAAACTAAAATCAGAGTGAATGTGTCCCATGGCCTAATGATCTTGTAGTGTGGGATGCTGTGAGTGCTGCTGAGATGCTGAGAGAACATACTGTGCTCCGCTTTACTGAATTCTCAACTCTCATAATTGCTGCACTATGATTTCTCTTCTTCCAAGCAGCCCCATAGCATCTGCTTGTTTGCCTGGGCCTCCTGTCTTCTACGGTCTTACCAGTCCCTCAGCTGACACACACACACAGACTGTGCCTGTAACATTTGCCCGAACATTTGGACTCAAAATTTGAGAAGATTACGTTCCCGTGCTGATATGTCAAACACTGTGACTGTACCACAACCATTTGGTTTTTGTGGAATGTTGTCTGTCACTAAATAAATGCCAATGCAGTCGTGCCCGCTCTGTCTGGATTGCTACAATACTAGCTCAATAAAAACAGCACAGTATACTTCTATAGAACATTGTGAAAGTGATTAATGTATTACAAATCAAAGGAAAGAAAAGTCTGATTCATGCTTAATCACAACAGAACCCTAATCACAGACATACATGACATGGAAGATCCTTCATTCATTCTCCCATCTCCCATCTTTCAGAAAAGACTTTGAAATGGCCAAGCGATTAACCAGTCTCTGCGTTCTCAACATCTGTAAGAGGTTCATCTGTGCAGCAGAGATCGTGGGCTCAAGCTCTCCCTCTATGCCCCTATGGAAAAAGGGGTCTGCCAGAATGAGCAATGATGCTGATGGCCCTGATTATTAGGATTAATTGTCTTTTAGCCATGCAGTGGAGCAAGTGTGCCAGGATAAAGCAAGATGGAAGTAACGAGGGCTATTGAGTAGTTGTGTTTTCCTTCAAGCCACCCTTCACGAAACGGTTGTTTTAAGGTCCTTCGCCTGTCAACACCACTGAGATTGGCATTAATAAAATGTCTCTTAGAAAATGATGGTGAGCTGTGAAGTACAGCTTTTCACTGAGGTATACTGTACTCACAGTCATGGTGAAGGCATGACAGGGTTTTTAGCAGATACCAGAGTCAGCGTAAAAAGCTTTATAGTGGGTGGCCTCTGCCTGCACACCTGCTAGGGTAACACCAAGGGGTATGTCTAAAGGGATGTGACCTGACTTGAGCTCTTCATTACATTCTGCTTGACCTTCTATACATCACTGATATTTTTTAAATTTTAATTTTACCTTTATTTAACCAGGCAAGTCAGTTAAGAACACATTCTTATTTTCAATGACGGCCTGGGAACAGTGGGTTAACTGCCTGTTTAGGGGCAGAACGACAGATTTGTACCGTGTCAGCTCAGGGGTTTGAACTCGCAACCTTCCGGTTACTAGTCCAACGCTCTAACCACTAGGCTACGCTGCCGTGGACAAGCGCCCCCTATCACTAGCATATGGTTGTCTGACAACATGTAATGCTACATGACAAAGATTCATGTGTTTTAGAAAAACAGAACGAGAATCTTGTGTTCTTTTCCTCCACATTTTCATGGGGTAGGCTATTGTGGAGGTGCTTTCAAGCTTCTCTTGAGGCAGAGAGCACCTGGAATGTCCGAAGGTAAACATACACAAAGGGGCCGGTCAAGACCTTCAGATTAGGATCTTTTTATTAGCACGCTCTTAGTGAGGATAAATGTGAAAAGGTTATGCTTTCCCCGTGTACTCACAAAAAACATGACAGCTGCAGTGTCACCCAACACTGACCTCTTTAAACGAATGGGGATTTTGGTTTTACTTCACCTTGCATTTTGGTAATAGATATTTACATCTACTATTGAAGTGTTTGTTTTATCTTCCCTACAACATATTTGAAACCCATAATGTGGTAAAGTTGTTTTGGGTACCTCCTCAAAGTCAAACAGACCTGATTTCAGGGGATGTTGCAAATAGATACCTGACTGCAAACAAAGCACCCAAACAGCTGTCACTTCCAGGCATGTTCATTCATCATTATTAGATAATAAGTAGGGAATAGCCCCTGAAAGCCACTATTACTTTTATGTACTCTGCACAAGTGTGCCACCGATAACAGATGAGGCCAATGTAAAATTAAATTGCTTTTTATATTGGTTGCAATTAATGGTTGTTAGAAGCAGTGCAGCTCAGTGCATTTGAGGATGTGTCCTATCGACTCCTCCAGGGAGGAACCTATCAGCTCACCATGGGCCTCTGACTGCGTGCAAGCTATTCTAATCTGTTCACATTCAGACAAGCCCCTTTGAACAACTTTCAAAAACATTCAGTTTGATGATGGAATATCTGTCAACAGGATGTCATTAATGTTGTATATGATTAAGTGTATTTAGGACACTTGTCAAACTAAAGTTTGGAGGTGTCCCAGGTTTTAGCACAGGCAGGAAGTTTCACTCACCCCAAGATTATACTCTTATATATGTTTTTATATCCAATGAAACTTGGACCCATGCATGATTAATTGTACTTTAAGTGCTTTGGGATTCAACGTCATGCTGCATATGGGATTTCTCTCAAGGTGACAGGGTTTTAGTTAATCTCATTTGACTAATCATTGTTGTCTGTTTCATGAATTACATTTCATTTATACTTGTCTACTTCTGTATATGTCCTTCACAATATCAGTACCTTGCAAGTATATGCATGATATTTCACATTTTGCAAACATGGTGTTTTATTCTGAGCATTTGTAATAGTGTGTTTTCCCATATGAAAGTTGTGGTTTATTGTTGTCTTTGTATATCTGATTAGTTGTTTCTGTTTATTTTAGTGTTTGCAGATACCTCTGGGCCACAGCGAATCTCCCCATACCTCGGTTGTGACAATATGTTGGTTGAAAAGAAGTCATAGGAGAAATCCCTTTGATTCTGGGATACAACTCAGAATCTTCCATTGCCTTGGTAAGAACACAGAGGAGGAAGATAGAGGTACAGTACAATGGAGGCACTGAACATGAACTAATCAGTGCTTTGGGAATATATTTGTCTCTCTTCGACTTTCAAGGGAGTTAAGGGAGGGAGATTGTTTTGAAGTTGTTTCTTATCCACAACATATCTTCCCTGCAGCACTTCTTCTTCATACTTCTAATAATAGTGACTGGTTCAAATGCCAAAATGTGCGTTACTCTGACATATTGCCCACACCATGTGGTATCATCGGCGTATAATTGTGCGTGTGTGTGTGTGCGTGTGCGTGTGTGTGTGTGTGTGTGTGTGTGTGAAGGTGGCTGATGGCTGTCTACCACAGAGTCACGAACCTAGAGGACTACATTTACCATTTCAAATATGCCTGTTTTCAAAAGTTTACACACACTCACACAAGCACACTCCCACACGCTGCTTCCCCAGCTTGTCAATGTGCAACGTGGGCTGTGTAGGCTTCGTGCGAACAGATGGGAGGAACAAACCGGCATAAAATATAGTTAAACTAGAACAAAATGACTATGCAAGTGGCGTGGCCGCCCTTTGTTTGCTAGGAAGGTGATCCTCAGCATCTGGGAATGATGGAACACATGATTAAAATTACCAGAGGGAATGATTAATATCTCCTTAAAGCACACACTTCCAGCTTATCAATCATCTCATTACACTGGAAAAGTTAATTGTCTGAGGGGAGGGTTGGGGCCCCTGAACCATGAAAAAGTAGCCCACCCCTCGACATGTTTACTTACACAACAGAACAGACCCAATAACTCTACACGTTCATATCCCACCACTTCTTTCTCACGCTAAATATTTAAAGTATAATCATTGTATATTGAGCATTAGCAGTTATTTAAATAGAAGACATGTTTATTCCATGTTGTCATTATAACAAAATATTTCTGCATGGCCACTGTCCTCTAATTGTATTGCTAATGGTTCTACTTTCATCCAAGAGTTTATTCTATGACAGTGCCTTGTAGAAGGAAACAGCATCACATCCAAAGGTGAAAACTTCCAATTATCAACTACAGAAAATTGCTGCACTGCAGTGTAATAAAATTCAAGCGCTATGACATTTAACCCTAATGTATTTTAAAAGTTGAAATAAATTATGCAATGTTTGCCATGTATGTGTGGGCTATGTGCATGAAGAATATTTAAACAGTGAGCCATGGTGAGTGTGTGTATGTGGTGAGAAGAGGGGAGGTATGGGAGGTAGGCGTCCCTGTGCCTACGGTGGCCTCGCTTGCCCTTGCCTTGCCTCGCCTCCCTCCCCCTAGTTGCCAGTGTGTCCTACTCTTTGCCCTCTCTGCTCCGTTGCGCTCGCTCCCGTCCCCCCACCCACCTCTCCCTGCGTGCCTGCGCTGCCTGAGCCAGCTGCTCCCACTTCATCTTCAGCAGCGTCACCAGGCGGGGTATTAATCATGTTTTTCGACGGGGACACTCCGCTATTTATCTCCCTGACACTTCCAGCATTCAGAGGCCCGTTGCTGGGCACAGCCCATTGAGTAGTAAGATTACACATTACCTCGCTCCATTGCCTCTCCCTGCCCTCTTCATTGACTGGCTGTTCAACGGTGGCATCGTGCTTGCACGATCGGACATAATGTATGCTTTACATGTATGAAAAAAGACTATCCTGTTTCTTTTTTTCTCCCTTTCCCCTTTAACTTAAGCTTAAGTGTAGCATGTGTACTTGTAATTGGTAATCATCTCTCTGTGCTCCTTCTACGTATGTACAGTACAAAGCATAATGTGGTACGGATCTGCTATTTTTATTCCTTATAAGTGGAACTTCCATCATGAGCTAGCCAGCTAACTAGCTACTAGTCTTTGTTAGCCACGGCTAGTGGTCCTCGCCTTTTTTCCCCAGCATCAGCCAGCCTTAGCTCGGACAATCACCTGCCAGTCTACACAGCGCAATATCAACTCAGAGCATATCAGACTGCTTCTCTCTACCATATCACCGGTTTCCTGCTGCTCTGGGTCACTACACCGGATCGTTACTCCGGATCATCGCAGCTAGCTAGTTGCAACCGAGTGGCTACTGTTAACTAACGCCTCTGTCCCGAAGCAAGCACCAGCTAGCCTTGAGCTAGACTCGAGCTAGGCCCAGATACCAGCTAATTCTAGGGCTACGAAACCTCCTTTGCCAATTGGCCTGGACCCTTTATTGTTGACAGGAGCCCTGCCAATCCATCACGACTGGACTGCCGACGTGTTCGTCCGATGTGGTTTCAACAGGCTATTCTGTTACGATATCGCCTAAGAACCATTTAATAGCCCCGGCCCGCTAGCTTTTCTGAACGCTCTGTCCCCTGCTCGCCTAGGGTAGTAGTGACTACCGAACGGCACCCTGACTCACCTATTGCTGCTCTTTTGACCCTATGATCACTCAGCTACACAGCTGATGCCCCCTGGACCGTTTCAATAACACAGTACCTCATTTTGTTTACCTGTCTGCCCCAGCCTCAAACTCAGGTCCTGTATGTACCTAACTGACCCGCTTTGCCCATTCATTGCCATTTACCCGTTGGTGTCTTAGCTCTCATGATCAACACCTGTGATTACTTTATGCCTCTCTCTAATGTCAATATGCCTTGTCTACTGCTGTCTTGGCTAGTTTTTATTGTTTTTTTTTCAACTATAGAGACCTCAGTCCCGCTCAAAATGCCTTAGATATCTCTTTCGTCCCACCCCACACACATGCCGAGACCTCACCTAGGTTAATTGATGCCTCCAGAGATGAAACTTCTCTCATCGTCACTCAATGCATAGGTTTACCTCTACTGTACTCAAATCCTACCATACCCTTGTCTGTACATTATGCCTTGAATCTATTCTACCACGCCCAGAAATCTGCTCCTTTTATTCTCTGTCCCCAACGCACTAGACGACCAGTTCTTATAGCCTCTAGCCGTACCCTTATCCCACTCCTCCTCTGTTCCTCTGGTGATGTAGAGGTTAACTTAGGCCCTGCAGCCCCCAGTTCCACTCCTATTCCGCAGGTGCTATCATTTGTTGACTTTTGTAACCGTAAAAGCCTTGGTTTCATGCATGTTAACATCAGAAGCCACCACCCTAAGTTCGTTTTTTCACTGCTTTAGCACACTCCGCCAACCCTGATGTCCTAGCTGTGTCTGAATCCTGGCTTAGGAAGGCCAGCAAAAATTGACATTACCATCCCCAATAACAACATTTTCCACCAAGATAGAACTGCCAAAGAGGGTGGAGTTGCAATCTACTGCCCCCCATTTATCTTCAGAGTTTGTACTGTTAGGTGACCTAAACTAGGATATGCTGAACACCCCGGCCGTCCTACAATCTAAGATAGATGCCCTCAATCTCACACAAATTATCATGGAACCTACCAGGTACAACCCTAAATCCATAAACACGGGCATCCTCATAGATATCATCCTGACCAACCTGCCCTCTCAATACACCTCTGCTGTCTTCAACCAGGATCTCAGCGATCACTGACTCATTGCCTGCATCCTTAATGGGTATGCTGTCAAACGACCACCCCTCATCACTGTCAAACACTCCCTAAAACACTTCAGCGAGCAGGCATTTCTAATCGACCTGGCACGGGTATCCTGGAAGGATATTGACTTCACTCCATCAGTAGAGGATGCCTGATTATTCTTTAAAAGTGCTTTCCTCACATTCTTAAATAAGCACGCCCCGTTCAAAAAATGTAGAACTAAGAACAGATATAGCCCTATAGCCCAAACCTGAACCAGCACAAAAACATCCTGTGGCGTACTGCATTAGCATCCAATAGCCCCCGCGATATGTAACTTTTCAGGGATGTTAGGAACCAATATACACAGGCGGTTAGGAAAGCAAAGGCTAGCTTTTTCAAATAGAAAAATAAGTTCTGGGACACTGTAAAGTAAATGCGTGTCACGCCCTGACCTGAGAGAGCTTTTTTATGTGATTTGGGTGGGCATTCTATGTTCTGTTTTCTATGTTTTTGTATTTCTATGTTTTGGCTGGGTATGGTTCTCAATCAGGGACAGCTGTCTATCGTTGTCTCTGATTGGGAATCATACATAGCTAGCCTTTTTCCCTTTTGTCATGGTGGGAAGTTATCTTTGGGCACTATAGCCCTGTTAAGCTACACGGTCGTTTTTGTTATTTTATCTTAAATAAATTAAATGTATGCTCACCACGCTACGCTTTGGTCCACTTATTCATTTCAGGACGACGGTCGTTACAATAAGAGCACCTCATCCCAGAAGCCCACTGCACTGAGGCTAGGAAACACTGTCACCACTGATAAATCTACCATAATCGAGAATTTCAATAAGCATTTTTCTACGGCTGACCATGCTTTCCACCTGGCTACCACTACCCCGGTCGACAGCTCTGCACCTCCCACAGCTACTTTCCCAAGCCTCCCCATTTTTCCTTCATCCAAATCCAGATAGCTGATGTTCTGAAAGAGCTGCAAAATCTGGACCCCTACAAATCAGCTGGGCTAGACAATCTGGACCCTCTCTTTCTAAAATGATTTGCCGCAATTGTTGCAACCCCTATTACTAGCCTGTTCAACCTCTCTTTAGTATCATATGAGATCACCGACCATTTCGAATCCCACCGTACCTTCTCCGCTATGCAATTTGGCTTCCGAGCTTGTCATGGGAGCACCTCAGCCACGCTCAAGGTCCTAAACGATATCATAACCGCCATCTATAAAAGACTACTGTGCAGCTATATTCATCAACCTGGCCAAGGCTTTCGATTCTGTCAATCACTGCATTCTTATCGGCAGACGCAACAGCCTTGGTTTCTCAAATGATTGCCTCACCTGGTTCACCAACTACTTCTCAGACAGAGTTCAGTGTGTCAAATCCGGGCCTGTTGTCCGGACCTCTGGCAGTCTTTATGGGGGTGCCACAGGGTTCAATTCTCGGACCGACTCTTTTCTCTGTATACATCAAGGACGTCGCTCTTGCTGCTGGTGATTCTCTGGTCCACCTATACACAGATGACACCGTTCTGTATACATCTGGCCCTTCTTTGGACACTGTGTTAACAAACCTCCAGACGAGCTTTATTGCCATACAACTCTCATTCCGTCGCCTCCAACTGCTCTTAAATGCAAGTAAAACTAAATGCATGCTCTTCAAATGATCGCTGCCCACACCTGCCCGCCCGTCTAGCATCACTACTCAGCACGGTTCTGACTTAGAATATGTGGACAATTACAAATACCTAGATGTCTGGCTAGACTGCAAACTCTCATTCCAGACTCACATTAAGCATGTCCAATCCAAAATTGAATCTAGAATCGCCTTCCTATTTCGGAACAAAGAATCATTTACTCATGCTGCCGAACATACCCTCGTAAAACTGACTATCCTACCGATCCTTGACTTCAGCGATGTCATTTGCAAAATAGCCTCCAACACTCTACTTAGCAAACTGGATGTAGTCTATCACAGTGCCAACTGTTTTGTCACCAAAGCCCCATATACCACCCACCATTCCTACCTGTATGGTCTCGGTGGCTGGCCCTCGCTTCATACTCATCGCCAAACCCACTGGCTCCAGGTCATCTTTTAAGTCTTTGCTAGGTAAAGCCCCGCCTTATCTCAGCTCACAGGTCACCATAGCAGCACTCACCCATAGCACGCGCTCCAGCAGGTATATTTCACTCATCACCCCCAAAGCCAACTCCTGCTTTGGCCACCTTTCCTTCCAGTTCTCTGCTGCCAATGACTGGAACTAATTGCAAATATCACTGAAGCTGGAGACTCATATCTCCCTCACTAACTTTAAGCATCAGCTGTCAGAGCAGCTCACAGATGATTCCACCTGTACAAAGCCCATCTGTAAATATCCCACCCTACTACCTCATCCCCATATTGTTATTTCTTTTTTGCTCCTTTGCACCCCAGTATCTCTACCTGCACATTCATCTTCTGCACATCTATTACTCCAGTGTTTAATTGCTAAATTCTAATTATTTTGCCACTATGGCCTATTTATTGCCTTACCTCCCTAATCTTACTTAATTTGCACACACTGCATATGGACTTGTTCTATTATGTTATTGACTGTAAGTTTATTTATTCCATGTGTAAGTCTGTGTTGTTTGTGTTACACTGCTTTGTTTTATCTTGGCCAGGTTGCAGTTGTAAATGAGAACTTGTTCTTAACTGGCCTACCTGGTTAAATTAAGGTGAAATAAATTAAAAATAAGTATATGCTACTTTTGTATTTGCGTTAAATGGACAGTACATCATTCAGAGTAATAATATTTCAAAGGTATTTTAACCTTGACAATTTAACATGCTCTATGTCAATATAGTGATGGTTTTGATTTCCTCATGGTTTTCAAATAAGGCTTAGAAATACTGTAGTTACTTGAAATAGCTTAGCATCAAACTACTTTCTTACCCTATCATCCAAAAAGAATTGTGAACAGCTTCAAAATCTGTATACTTTTCCACTTTCTTTGGTACTTTAATGAGAGTGATGAAATGCTTACCTAACTTAGCTATGTATACTGATGTATTGCTTTCAATGAGGCAGTGGAAATGTAGGCGTCTGTTAACTCCAATTACTCTCACTGACCCTTTTCTCACTTCTCTCTCACTGTGTCTTGAAACACTTATCTGATTAATACTGTAATGTGTTATGGTTTATGGCTCGTCATTTTCAACTGAAAGAACCTTACTCTAAAATGTAATTGCCTGAATGCTTGAAATAAAACTAGTACTTGTAATTAAAACTTAAAGGGCCGGTTTCTTGGACATAGATTAAGTTTAACACTAAAAAGCATTTTCAATGCAGATTCTTCATAGTTTTTTTGTTGTTTTTTGGTCCAGGAGAACACTTAATCTGTGTCCGGAAAACCGGAGTAAAAGTACATTTCCTGGTCTGTGACTTGGTACAAGCTTTTATGTTGGTAAATTGAACATCAATCTCAAGTTGAAGTAATACGATGCCTCTTCCTCTAGTATGAAAATTGTTAACACAACTGAATTAGACAGAAGATGAGAAAAAGGTGTCTTGGAGAAACAGGAAGCGTTACTGTAGGCTGATAGCCCATCTAATGCACTCATGTGAATGCTGAATGAATGAATGAATGAGAGGTTCCTGAGGGATATCTTAAGCTTTGGGTTTAGTTTTGAATGGGAGTGTCAACTAAATCCCCTTCAGATGGAAATTGAGGGTGAACGTGTGTTGAAATCCAGCCAAATATGAAATCAAATATCTATTTTCAAAGAGGAAGTGCATTTTTTAGAACAGTGGAGTAAAGAATGCTCACAACCGTGTTTTCTCTCTCTCTCTCTCTCTCTCTCTCTCTCTCTCTCTCTCTCTCTCTCTCTCTCTCTCTCTCTCTGAACTAAGAATGTCTAAGAACTAAGAATTATTCTAGCACATTTCTTAAAGCATAATTTAAATACCAGTATCTTCAAGTTTAGAATCATCTCTCTTGATCTCACAATGATCCCAGAATGTTTCTTTAGATTGTGGGAATATATCAAGAGATAGGTTCCCAAAACACTAAAACTGTACAGTTTGCTGACATTCAGATATTTGTATCAGGGTGCACAAAAATTTCCTTTGATGTTGCAAGAATATTGACAGAACACCTGGGGCCTATTTTATAAATATTGCATAAACAATATACAAAAATATAACTTAGGAACGGAATTTACAATGTTCGTATGCATAGAAAAAGTGTGATTTATCAAACAATCGTACAAGCGTCATATGCAGACTGGTAGGAGATAATCGTTGATAAATACCAATTGTTCTCAGCTTCAGTGCTCATGTACGACCTTGGGTATTTGCATTTCGAAATGCCCCTAATTAACCATACAGTATATAGTCCAAATCATTCCTTTAAACCACGTGGGGAATATACAAATCTGTACAATTAAATACCCTACAATGGCGCAACCAAAAAAAAGCGACGAATAAAACACTTTTTCGAGACTGAAATAGAGAAATTGAGTACAACCAAAAGGTTTTATTTGGCTAGTTCAGTTGTGGTTTGACCAGTAAAAATGAAAACATAGCTACAGAGAGAGGACCATTAGGACAATTGAAGTTGATTTAGCAATGGCAAATATACTGTACTTCAACTGAATAGGCAACACTCACCAATAAGCCATCCATCCTCAACAGCATATAGGCCAACATTGCTGTTCTGCAGAACGAACGAATCATGCGTTCCACCTGGTCACCTTGCCACCACATTCAGCACTGTTTTTTCACCTGCACATTAAGAGTGGACGTCTTTTCTGTTCACATAAGTCATTTGTTCCTTTGACCATTTTTAAACATGTATTTTTCCATATATAGACACAGACACAGGCATGTGTTTTAATAAAATCAACTATATGAATTGACCTAATGCTTTAAGCTTACTGTTTGATGAAATGAGACACAAATGACAAGAGGGAGCCAGAGATCTAGATAAACAGAAGAAAATAAACTTAATCTGACCCAACCATTCTCCTTCCACTCCTGCTGGCCTTCGCAGATTAGGCCTTTACTCTTGTGAAGTTGCCGGGAATAGGCTGCACGAGGAGTCAGCAAACTTTCTCATGTAGAATGTCAATTTATCTTACCATTTATACCGATCTGCGTGCCAGTTATGGTTTTCATATGCACATTTTTTTGTGCAATGGTATCATTTGATTTTTAATAACGTCTTCATTTCTCAAATTCTATCCAAATCTAAAGGAAAATGATACAAACCTCAAAAAGTAAGTTCTATTGCCAGTGGCAACTAAGTAAAAATAGCCTACATAAAGACAGCAAATAAAAACTGCAGCCTGCAGGTAGAGAATATCCTGATAAAAATAAATATCCTATAAATCACATTGGCTAGGCATGGCCTGTCTGCAACGAATTTGAAACATTGTATGAACTATTAACTGGGTCCAACCTGAAGCTTGCACTGGCGAACTTGCAACTGTATATAAAATATTCTGGGCCTTAGAGTTTCCCTACAGTGAGTTTGGGGCTGACACAGCTGTGTGGGCTATTTGTGCAAGGGATAAGAAGCAGTGCTTCTTTTCTACTGCTTGAGCTCCTGTTCCTCTTATAGAATATTATCACAATAGTATTGTGGAGCTCCTGCATCTAAATATAAGTACCAGCACCCAAAATGAGTACCGGAACCTATTTCAATCCAAGTCAAGCACTGATAAGAAGTTATCAGGTAGGCCTATTTTATCACATTTCCACTGTTTCAGAGCATGATATTTTTCCCTTACAAGTTGAGTGATTATCGAAAGGGAGAGAGCTGGAAAGATTTTTCAAATACATGAACTATTGTCATTCTTAATGGATGTAAAAACATACTTTGTTTGCTTGCTGTTTGAGGTGAAGAAACATTACTTTGAGAAGCTCCACAGCTCATTAGTGGTGGTGCATAAAGCCAATCAGAAATACTATCAGGTCCCCAAATGGGCACATTTACATGCCTACATTTGCGAACAGGCCATGTAGCCTATAGGTCTACTTCTAAGCGTAATCAGGTGCACATCCTTACTCAATATTGACAGAAGCGCTCCAAACAAAAGTCAATGACTAAATTGAATTGACAAAACATGTAAATGGAATGAACTAAACCAAAACTTGTTTCTCACAAGTGTTGCATAGGTTGTGTGCTCTGCAAACAATGTCCCCCCTGACAATGAGGAATAATATATTGGATGCATTTACAGACATTACTGTGACCAAACAAACATGGTAGATTAGAAATGATAAGATTTAACGGTACTACTGGTGATATATGTAATGGAGAATTGATATACACTAACAATAAAACGCAAACAATTGACACAACGAGGTTATGAAACAATGAATGTGCACAAAATGGCAGGAGAGAGCGCATTCTGCAGAAAGAAGTGCATTGTGCTTCTGAGCGCTGTGTGGTCAATCCGATGTCTGCATTGGCCATGCAGCATTGAAGGTGATACAGCCTCTGCAGAAGTCAGAGGATTCATAGCCTACTTCTTGCGCTTTGCGGAGCAGTGCAGAGCTGTTGGTAAGGAAGTTGTCAAGGGAGTGAGTTTGTGTTTATACGGGATGTACCGCCCTCACCTACGTCAACCAATCTTGTAAATCTCTCATGAACTCTCAACCTACTGTGCAGTTTTACCAACAACCACAGTACTACCTTGAGCCTCAAGTCTATTCCAACCATTACCAGCCTCCTCCACCCCGGCACCCAGAGATTTACCCTACCCCTTCCTAAGCAACTCCTGCACCATGTCAGCATTGTTACCCAGCACACCAACGTCAAAGCGTTACCACCTCTCAAACACAGATAGGAAGACCCCCCCCAGATGTAAAGTGAATTCGGAAAGTATTCAGACCACTGAAATATCACATTTACATAAGTATTCAGACCCTTTAGTCAGTACTTTGTTGAAGCACCTTTGGCAGCAATTACAGCCTTGAGTCTTCTTGGGTATGACACTACAAGCTTGGCACACCTGTATTTGGGGAGTTTCTCCCATTCTTCTCTGCAGATCCTCTCAAGCTCTGTCAGGTTGGATGGAGCACGTCACTGCACAGCTATTTTCAAGTCTCTCCAGAGGTGTTCGATTGGGTTTAAGTCTGGGCTCTGGCTGGGCCACTCAAGGACATTCAGAGACTTGTCCCAAAGCCACTCTTGCATTGTATTGGCTGTGTGCTTAGGGTCATTGTCCTGTTGGAAGGTGAACCTTGCCCCAGTCTGAGGTCCTGAGCGCTCTTGATCAGGTTTTCATCAAGAATCTCTCTGTACTTTGCACCTTTCATCTTTCTCTCAATCCTAACTAGTCTCTGCCGCTGAAAAACATCCCAACAGCATGATGCTGCCACCACCATGCGTCACCGTAGGGATGGTGCCAGGTGTTCTCCAGACGTGACTCTTGGCATTCAGGCCAAAGAGTTCAATCTTGGTTTCATCAGACCAGAGAATCTTGTTTCTCATGGTCTGAGAGTCCTTTAGGTGCCTTTTGGCAAACTCCAAGCGGGCTGTCATGTGCCCTTAACTGAGGAGTGGTTTCCTATCTCTGTCTGGTTTATAATTTATTTAATCCATTTTAGAATAAGGCTGTAACATAACAAAATGTGGAAAAAGTAAAGTGGTATGAATGCTTTCCGAATGCACTGTATATGAGTGGCAAGTCTTACCCTTTGCAACAAACGCAAGTCCATGTCTTAGTTTTTTAAACCTTTAATTTTTAAAAACACAGCATGGTAGCAACACAACATGACAAGCAACACAACATGGCAGCAGAACAACATGGTAGCTTCAAAAAACATGGTACAAACATTATTGGGTACATACAATAGCACAAAGGGCAAGGAGGTAGAGACAACAATACATCACACGAAGCAGCCACTACTGTCAGTAAGAGTGTCCATGATTGAGTCTTTGAATGAAGAGATGGAGAGAAAACGGTCCAGTTTGAGTTTTTTTTTTTACAGCTCGTTCCAGTTGCTAGCTGCAGCGAACTGAGAAGAGGAGAGACCCAGGGATGTGTTTGCTTTGGGGACCTTTAACAGAATGTGACTGGCAGAACTGGTGTTGTATGTGGAGGATGAGGGCTGCAGTAGGTATCACAGATAGGGGGGAGTGAGGCCTAAGAGGGTTTTATAAATAAGCATCAACCAGTGCTTGCATATGTTGTGCCACATATGCATTTCAGAAACATGTGCACGACAACCGAGAGAACAGCAAAGACATCCATAACTCAGTGCTACACTTCTTCTATGTGGATAACTGTCTACAGAGCCTTCCCACCATCCAGGAGGCCAAACAACTGCTGGTCAGAATGCGAGAACTGATAGCTTCAGGGGGGCTACGAAATACGGCAGTTGGCCAGCAACCAGACATCTGTAGTTGACCACCTTCCTCCTGAAGCACGATCTGAAAGGGCTGAACTCTGAGTCATTACCGAACAGAACCAAGAGAGGGTACCCTCGGCCTGAGTTGGCACTGTCCATCGGATACATTGGGCTACAAGCACCGACCAGTTGAGTACAAGAGCCTTACCCTGACAAATGTGTACAAAGTCTTGGCAGGCCTGGACTGAGTGGGAAGGTGAGCTCCCTGACTTGGACAAGATCCAGATCCGCAGATGCTATAGCCCCAGTGAACATCTCACAGAGTCACTTTCCAGAGAGCAGGCTTATGGGTCAATGGCATGCCACAGGAAACCCTGCAGGCACAAGTCCACGTCTTCTTTGTCATGGCTCACTCAAGAGTAGCTCCTAAACATCCTCTCTCAATTATCCACCTTGAACTGTGCGCTGCCCTTACAGGTGCCCAGCGGGTCAAGCTGGTACAGACCGAGCACCTTACCTGTGGACAGGACAGTTCTGTGGTCAGACTCCACTACAGTGCTGACTTGGTTTCTCTCAGAATCCTTCCGATACAAAGTCTGTGTGACTGAACTCCTGGACCACACATCACCACAGGATTGGAGGTATGTTGACACACAGAACAACATAGCAGATGACATCACCAGAGGAAAGCATCTGGCTGAGTTTTCAGCTACGCACAGGTGGAATCATGGCCCTCCATTCCTTCACTTACCCCCTGATCAGTGGCCAAAGACTCCCTCTGTAGCACCACAGGAACAACTATCAGAGTTGAGGAAACCACTGTTCTGTGGACTCACCCAAGCCCCCCCCCCCCCAACAAATGGACAGTTTTAGTGTTTTGGGAACCTATCTCTTGTCATATCCCCACAATGTTCCAACAAAATAAAGACATTTGAGGAACGTTTAAAGAACATGCGTTCAGGAAATGTTCTTGCAACGTCGGGTGAATGTTCTTTTGCATCCTAAAATTAACATTATGTAATCATCTGCAAAACTGGACCGTTGTTGTGTTTTGGGAACATATATTTTTAGATGACCATATAATGTTCCACCAGACTGTTCCCACAACCTAATTAAATATTCTGGGAACCTTTTAAAGAACAGAACATTTGTTCTGGGAATGTTCTTACAACCTCAGGCGGATGTTTTATACAAAAATGGTTTAATCATCAGCACGACTGGACAGTTTTTGTTGGATATGCTCGATATATCCAAGGATATTTAATTTCAAGTTTTTATTATCCTAATGTTAGATAAAACCCTAACCAGAACTTTAATGGGAATCTTCGCTAATGTTCTGGGAATGTTCCCGGTTTGCTGGGAAGAGACTCACTTTTCACTCACTGATACCACCTGACTATGTGGAAAAAATGAAATACTTTATTGGTCATTTGCCCTTCACTTATCTTGTAAATCTTGGTGGAGAGACTGAGGGGGTGATGGGTGGCTATTAACAAGAAAAAACATCCCTTAGGCAGTCAGTGTAAGGAGGAGACCTGTGTTGTCTTTTCTCCCGCCTCTTTCCTCTCTTATTTCATTCCTATAGTTGTAACCCAAAGTTTTGAGACAAGTAGAGGGGGTGGAAAACTTGGATAGAGAAAATAAATACTTGCCATCCTATCAGTATTTGGGCATGCTGTATCACTGCTTAATCGTAGCGAACAGTTTTTTGGGTTTCTCTTTTGGCCCAGGGTCTCAAATGGGCCTCAAGAGAAGTGATTACAGTCAAAGAGAAAATCCAATCCATGAAACTTGTTTTTTTCCCTTCTTTGTCTGAACACTCCCTGTGGACTTGTTGCAAGCACATATGGTTCAGATTCCAAGTGTGAAATAGGCCTAAACACCAATTATTTTATGGTATAAACACTGGAGAAAGATTTTCAGCCTTGTATCTACTTACTGTAGCTTAGATTAGCCGTGCCTATATGTTTCTCCTACATAAACTGTACAACACTGTTTTACAACACAACTTAATGTCATAGTTTTAAAACCGATGACTCCCAGTCCTACTGCTCAGGTCAGTTGTTTTATGGGAGTTCAACCACACCCCTCCACTCCCCTCCTCTTCCTCTTCTTCTCCCCTCCCCAGGCCCATGCTGCCAGTGGTCCAGGCTGGCTGGGTTAATTTCAAACAGGAAATGGCAGCATCATGACTGTTGGTAATGTCTGCTTACACTGCCTGTAATTGGTTGAATTCAGAACCATGAGGAGTGGGTGTTAGTGGTGGGGTCTATGGGGCAGGGAGCCAGAATGACTTGATAAAGCCACCTTAAGACATCTATAGAATAAGATGAAACACTGCTGAGTAAGAAAATATTAGTTCCATAATTTCTCTTATAATCTTGGTATCTTATTTTTTGGTTTTTAAATATTTTTCTTGGTTATAGCTCTACCAATTTTCATTATGTCTTAGAGACTTGTCGGGATGACCCAAGCACTGGGGGTTGAAATCCTTAACAAATAAATTCACCCAAACAAGCATTGGCAAGCATGCTTTGATTTTACACATGTATCAAGTGATACTGTCCCACGAGACATTCAACCCACTAGTTCACGTTCTCCACTTTGTTTATGAGGATACGAATGTCTGATTTCATAACATTCTTCAGTAATGTTGAATTATAATGATTGTTTAAACTTACCACAATGGCAGAAACTATTATATTAATCTGCCTGCAAAATGTTCACGGTAAGATTTACCCTCCCAAAAATGTCCATCACATGTCAAAGTATTTATTTTCATTTTAGTGTGTGTATTTTTGGCTTGTCTGTCACTTGGTAGTTGGTTGTACCTGTCATGTTTGAACATAAGGCAGGCATTTTGAAAAGTTAACCATCAGTCACAATGTCATTTCTCATAACACTGTTGGCTTCTATATCAACGGTGGCTCTTGCATGAAAGACCTGGACTCCTATCAAAAACCTGGGAAATGGAGCTTGGAATATAGCACTGATAACAAGACTTTGGCTTCAAACAAGTACAACATCAAATACTTCAGCAGTGTGTGTGTGTTTGTGAGAGTGTGAGATTGTGCGGGTGTGTGTGTGTGTGTGTGTGTGTGTGTGTGTGTGTGTGTGTGTGTGTGTGTGTGTGTGTGTGTGTGTGTGTGTGTGTGTGTGTGTGTGTGTGTGTGTGTGTGTGTGTGTGTGTGTGTGTGTGTGTGCGAGAGTGTGTGCATGCGCATGTGTTTGTGCGTGCCTGCGTGCGTGTGTGTTCACCCACAGACATCTGTGTTTGTGTGTCTTTACAGCCAAACCCACCCATCTTGAGCTCTAATGACACAGTCTGTTGTGGTTGAGGCCATGGATTTGGACATACATTCACCTTGCTTTTGATGAACAGAAATTGAGACCAGAAGAAAGGGGACAACATTTGGACCAGGGATTCACCAAAGGGAATAAGATGAAAAGGGAAGGACTAGATGGGTAGTGAAAATACTGTCATGACCAACAGAGTGGCCCATTCATCTGCTGTAATTCAGGGCATTAGTGCCTCATAGGATCAGCATTGTCAAGGCTACAAACAAGAATTGTTATAGACTTCAGTAGTTCTTTAGATGTGTTCCATGACATTCTTTCATGTAGATCTCACAGTACAATCCTGTACAGTAGCTTTCATTGTTGTGGTATGATTGTAATAATATTACTATGAAAAGGATCATAATAGGATGCACTGTATTTTGTCAACCAGTAATACAGAATATTGAACATGGATCTTTATTTTACTCTAGATATATTCCACAGAAGAACTGACATATTTATTAAGATAATGATTTGCTTTCCTGAACTTAAAGGTGCTATACAGATTTTTTTAATTTAATTTTTACATTGTAATTTCAGAAAATGTCCATAATATGTCTGGCACTAAAAGTATAATGATTGTGTTTCACAGTATTACTTTACCCACCAGTGTTTTGATTGGCTGTGATATTTCCCGAAAACGAAAGTAACTTTCGGTTTTGGTCCACAAGTTTCAAACAGATGTAAAAAAAAATTGTTATTAAAAATATATTTTACATCAATTTAGATGGTACAATGATTCCCTACGCTATTCAGTGCTTGTTTTTTCACGTAAACTGAAATTGAGTGAACAGTGTCGAATTTGAGCAACCAGGTAATGACAGAGCGTTTTCCATACACATCCACAAAGTCAAAACAGCTTTCCCAGTTTGACAGACGATGCCGCTCCGACGGGAGAAATCAATAGGTGAATATCACAGCCAATCACAACACTGGCGGTTAAGAAATACTCTGAAACACCATCAGTCCACTATTAGTGGCAGATATATTATGTAAATCTTCTGAAATTACAATGTGAAAAAGCAAAAAAAAGCATTTTTAACCTAGTACTTTGTCTGCAATTAAGCTGGGGAATTTTGGCGTCTCTAACCCAATGCTCTGAGCTTAAGAGTAATGATGAATCACTTCTATCTGGCACAGAGTCCTGGAGGACTGGTGATATTCTATCTCCAAATGTCCTATTGATTCTGATCATACTCATAAATGTGTAGCATGACCTCTCTTTAGAATTCTCCCTGCCACACATCTGAGCCTCTCCTCTGTGGAAAGACTCATTAATGCTTTTGAAAGTGGCTTTATTGAAATGTCTCATTTTTGCCTCTATGATTGATTGTTGACATAGAAACAGATTGGAATAGCTCTCTCCTGTGATTGTTTTGTTAAACAACTACAGACTATCCATTACTAAAGGTCTTTTGTCGTCCCAGAATGCTTGATACCAGTCTATATCATTTTGAAAAATCTATTATACTTTTAATCCACGCTTAAAAACACATAACCCATGAGTCCTGACAGTCATATCACCAATGCATTTAACTTTATTTATTAAAGTTTGTTTTTCAATAAGTAATTTGTATAATTGTTGTCTCAAGTCAGTTAAAGAAGCTATTATTATATAGATAAATACTGTATACACAACAAACAAACAGATACTGTCAAATTATTGTTTATAGTTTATCACTTGTTTTCAATGCTAGATGTATATATCAGTTGGCATCTCTATAAGCTACAATATGAGGTCAGTGCATCTTTTGTAACATAAAAATAATGATTATATTTTGTCAGTTTTATGCATAATAGGCATAGTTTTTTTGCAATGTGTCATGCACATGAACTCAAGATAAAGGGACAACTCACTGTTGTATTAAAAGGTAAAGTAGTCCTCAGCATCTATTAGACTGAATATGTGCATTTGAACTTCACAGTTGAGATAAGAATTCCAATCTGGCAGTATGTATGCAAAGAGAGAAAAATCATTGATCCCTTATTGCTGTCCCAAAGGGTCCACTGGTGAAGTAAAATTAAGAAGCCATAATAATAGGTTATCATCACTCAAATCACAACAAGCACTGATTGGGTTTAAAGTAATGAAGAAATCAACATGATCAATCATCATCAAGGGCCCTGGCCTTCATGTATGAGCCCAGGCCTTGAACAGGGTGGAACCTAGTGTGGCAGGGAGTAGGGCTCTATTTACAGGGGCCAGGCTGGAGCATGTCCGTGGGGCACACATCCATCCTCCATGATCAACCTCTGACTGTCTGGGACACAGCAACTTTGGAAAGCTGACATTAACTGTTCTCACCAGCCCCATACTGCAGTAGAAGATACTGTAATTGTATTTGATAGATTATTGTATGGAGGATTTAGTCAGGATTAATTTGGGTCAGTGCTCATCAGTAAATCCTAATCCATGGAATTTGCTATGCGTTTATGTTCATAATGAATCAAAACGTTTTGGAGAAAAGCTCTTGATATTGCCTTTATTATTGCCAGAGATTAAATTGAATTTGAAAGAAAACGATGAATTGAATAACTACTTTTTTATAATCCCACTTTTATAGAATAGAGCACTTGCACCACCTATTATCATTCTAATACCCTGCTGCACTTACTTCAATCTGAGTTGCTGACAAAATGGTTTTCTAAAGTAAGTAGTCTTACAGAAAGGGAAGTCATTTACGCCCATGGTTCATGGTAGATAGCTCTATGAAGATAAGAGACTCGCATAATAGAGAAAATTTAAGAAATATTAAGGAGAATATGCAGATGTACAAAAGTAATCCCTGTGGTGATTAGGAACTATTATGTGATGAAGTATGTGATGGATGACTAGAGAAAGAAAGTGTGTCACAGGAGGCTGCTGAGGGGAGGACAGCTCATAAGAATGAACAGATCAAATGGAATCAAACACCTGGAAACCATGCGTTTGATACCATTCCACCGATTCTGCGCCAGTCATTATCCAGAGCCCATTCTCCCCAATGAAGGTGTCACCAACCTCGTGTGTGTTTGTGTGCGCATTCACACACAAAATGTATTACGTTGCTATTATCTTGGTGAGCTCACCTCATGTTTAATATGCCACCATTTCATGTTGCTGTTCTCTTGACTGCGTTGTGTGAGTAGTAGTTCCTCACCTATTTCTCCCCGTTCATCTTCCCCATTGTGTTGAAGCAAGACGTACTGATGTGGGATCTTAATTTGATCACTCTTGTTGCTGAGAATTTTCCTGCATTGCAAGAAATGCAGATGAGCTTTGTGATTTACATAATGTCAGTGAAAACAGACACTAACACATGCTTATATTAACAGTATTGCACTTTTTATGTAGCATACTTTTTGCCAGTTAATAGCCTAACCACTGATCATGCAACATTACGGACTACACCAGAGTGTAATGAATACACAGGGAGAAAAAGGTGTAGATTCACGCACAGAGCACGGCAGATGTTTATTATGCCTTCGCAGAAGGCAGGAATCGTGGTCACAGGCAGGCAATGGTCAAACACAGGTAGGCAGACAAAACAATACCTCAACCATACAAACAGAATTAACTAAATAGGGAGCTGATGAGACCAGGTGAGAAACGAACGCCGGTGAAATAAATGAACAAAATGAAAAACAGGGCTATGTTCAAGAACACAAGGTTTACTAAGAAAAGAAAGGCAGACCCTTACAGTTCATAAAGGATTGGAAGAATGCGGGGGCGTTCGTAAGGCATGACCAGGTATTCGTAGTGCCCTCGAGCGGTGATAAAGGCCGTCTTGCATTCGTCGCCTTCATGTATACGGACATGGTTATATGCACTTCACAGGTCAAGTTTAGTATAGATGTTGGCGCTGCCCACTTGTTCAAGGGATGCTGGGATCAGAGGGAAACGGTTATTGACCGTGATGTCATTTGGGGAATGATAATCAATACATGGACAGAGACAACTGTCCTTTCTTCCAACGAACAAGCTGGACGCAGCCAGGGAAGAAGGACGAATGAAACCATTTGAGTGATTCATCAATGTAGTTCTCCATTGCCTCCTTTTCAGGGATAGATAGGGGGTAAACACGGCCCTTCGGTGGGGACACTCCAGGGAGTAAGTCAATAGCACAGTCTCCTGTGCGATGTGGTGGCAGAGTGGAGGCCTTGGTTTTGTTGAAGACATTGCTGTACTGGGCGTATTCAGATGGTATGGCACAGAGTGTCCTCAATGGTGGTGGCTCTGTAGGGTAGGCTGAGACAACTGGAGAAGCAGGTAGAAGACCAGGACAGTAGTTCACCTTGTTGACACGAGATGGCAGGGTCGTGACGACAAAGCCAGGGGTGTCCGAGGATGAGAGGATGTTTGGGGGATGAGAGTTCCATGAGTTGAATGGTTTCAGTGTGGAAGACTCCAATCTGGAGGATGACGATGTGTCAGGTGCGCGATGAAGCGTGTGCCCAATGGCTGCCCATCCAGGGTGTTAATCCGTAAGGGATGGGTGACAGGTGTTAGATCTATGTCAAGCTCTTGTACTAGCTGGTGATCTATAAAATTACCTGCTGCTCCCGAATCTATCAAGCCTTCTACGTACTTGGTAACCCCCTTCACGGTTATCATTACTGGGACGGAGAATTTCTTCTGAGAGATATTTAGAAATAAGGACACGCCTACCTGCATGGCAGCAGGGGGACCCTTCTCATCTCTTCGTGGGGGTGAACAGGGCAATGGCTGAGTAGATGATCTTTCCCCCCACAGTATAGGCAGAGCCCTTCTTGGATCTGCTTTTGACGTTCGATACGCAGGAGAGGAGCATGGCCCAACGGCCTCAAACAGGATCATGGAAAGAGATTTCGGGTTCCTGGGTGGCAGAGTTCTTCGACGGAAGGCCGATCGATGGATGTATTGATTTAAATCCTGAAGTTCACCACTACAGGCCAGCGCCGCCTGAAGTTCCCTGTTGAGCCCTCTTTGGTAGACGGTAAATAAAGTAGCCTCATTCCATCCACTCCCTGCAGCCATGGTGCGGAACGCTAGGGCATACTTGGCAGCTGAAGTGCATCCTTGTTGAAGTTCTATAAGGAAGTCTCCTATAAGACGACTGGAGGAAGAGTGATCGAATACCTATTTGAAGAGGGTGTGGAAATGGGTCTTGGATCCGAGTTCTGTGCTGTTAGCAGTCCATATAGCGGTGGCCCAATCCAGGGCTTTGCCTGCGAGTAGAAACAACAAAATCCACCCTGCTCTTGTCTGTGGCGAAGTTAGTGGGGTTGTGCTCAATGTATTTGAGGCATTGCATCAGAAATCCCTGACATTTCCCAGGCAAACTGTCATATTTTCCAGGCATGGTATGAACGAAGGAGGGCTATGGGTTACAATACCTGGCATCGGAGGAGTAGGGATAGGCTGGCGGAAAAGATGGCAAATTTCCTCCATAAGATCCTCTTGCTGGGTTAGGTGCCGCTGTAACTCCACTGAAGCCATTCCGTTTTTAGGTGAGGTATTGTGTAACTCAGGGAGAAAAAGGTGTAGATTCATGCACAGATGTTTATTTAATCCATTTTAGAATAAGGCTGTAACGTAATAAAATGTGGAAAAAGTAAAAAAAAAAAAGGCTGAATACTTTCCGAATGCACTGTATCTGCCAATATACTGTTTTACAGCTAGGAAATGAATACGAGTCATTTTGGGGCCTCCCGAGTGGCGCAGTGCTAGAGGCGTCACAGATCCGTGGTTGATCCTGGGCTGTGTCTCAGCAGGCCGCAACCGGGAGACCCATGAGGCGGCGCACAATTGGCCCTGCGTCGTCCTGGTTATGGGAGGGTTTTGCTGCTCGGGATGCCCTTGTCCCATCGCTCTCTAGCGACTCCTTGTGGTGGGCCGGACGCATGCACACTGACTCGTCGTCAGTTCTACGGTGTTTCCTTCGACTGGTGCAGCTGTTTTCCGGGTTAAAGGGGCAGTGTGTCAAGAAGCAGTGTAGCTTGGCAGGTTCGTGTTTCGGAGGACAATATTTGTTTGAAAGCCCGGGACAAATACTGTTGCTGCAGGTTTATTATGCTATGACAATATACTCTAGGTCAAATTAAGATCCAACATCTGTAGACCTAAACCAGCAAAGTTTTTTGCTGATCCAATCCCTACACAGATTCAGTGTGCATGAAAGCTCCTAAAGTTGCCTACCATCAACAATGAGGTCTCATTTACACAAATTACTCTGAACGCTGATTAGGTATTATCTAACGGCAAGGGCCACCTCGATCAATCATCATCAGACCCTGGAGTGTCAATGGACATCGAAAGGTTAGCCCAGATCTAGGAGGCCCCTGGCAGTGTCAGCAGAATCAGTGAGGGAGGGCCTCTATAATGTCGATAGAGCAGCCGGACAATTAGGTAATGATTAAAATAGCGGCACCTGGGAGTCAATAAGAAAATGAGCCATCCCGGCATAATTTGAGAATGATTTGTTTACCAATCTATACAGCCGTAGAAGAAAGTCACTGAAGTGCAATCTATTAAATGCAGTTGGTTCTTACGTTCGGCCATTACAAACTTCCTGAATTGCTCTCCTGCATGTGTTCAACAGTTAATACATAGCAGGTAAGCTCTCTCTGTGCTAATGCATGATCTATCACCAGTGTGGTTATATATGGTTATATATATACAGCAGGTGTAAACTTAACTATGAAATGTGTGCTTACGACCCCTGCCAAACGATGCAGTTAAAAATAATAATAATAAAAAGAAAAATAGTAACACAAGGAATAACATACAAAATAATGGAGCTGTATATAGGGAGTACCAGTACCAGATCAATGTGAAAGGGTATGAGGTATTTGCAAGGTAATGTTCTTGTTGTCTACGATGACACTGTAGTGGTTTGCAGTAGTGGTTTGCAATGGTACTGATTTATCATTATGAAACTGATGAAACTGATGAATGCTCGCTAGAATTGAAAGGATTTGAGAGCATTCTCTAGGTTCATATTATATTGAAATGTTTTTGGTGTCGATTCTGCATGTTGAAAACAGATGTTTTCTTTTCCACCTACTGCAATTGTATTGGCTCAGATATCATATAATTGTTTTGTATTTTTTCCAGTTTCAGCCATTTGTGTTTGTTTATGGGTGGTATGTGTTTGGCTGTTTGTGTATTGAGACAATTTGTGTCAAAATGTTCTATCTGTGTGCAGTTTGTAATCTGTGTAGGTGGAGTGTTTATGCAAACATATGTTAGAGCCACATAGACACGGGTCAGAGATGTTCAGAGCCTCTGTTCCAAGAAACAGCTGGTAGTTTGCCATGAAACATAGGTGATAATGTCAAGTTGTGACAGGAGACAATATACAGGTTATGGATTGATAATAAAGATGGATAATGGGAGATGCTTCTGTTTTTAGAGTCTGTGGAAGTTGAAGAAGACAGAGGAACAATAGGCCTATAGAATCCTACAGAAGAACAGAGATGTCGGTCTGAGACTGGCTGGTTGCTGACTCCGGGTTTGAATATATTTCTTGGTCGAATCTAGAAAATAGGTGTACACTCCTGCGTGAGTATTTCAGTGCAAAATATGAGATGAGTTATTCAAACCTAAGGTCTTCACAATTTCTGAC
Source organism: Oncorhynchus nerka (assembly GCF_034236695.1). Taxonomy (NCBI): domain Eukaryota; kingdom Metazoa; phylum Chordata; class Actinopteri; order Salmoniformes; family Salmonidae; genus Oncorhynchus; species Oncorhynchus nerka. The sequence goes on along the minus strand of NC_088420.1, from coordinate 32,647,464 downwards.
ATTTGCCCAGCAATCCAGAGTATGGCATGCAAATAAAGCTAGACTATATCCTAGCAATGGACCAACTATTTTACATTAACTTTAATTTACTCTCTACTTTCAAAGAATGTCAGGTTTGTGTTAGTTTTCTATTGGTGTTTTTCCTTGCATTCATCATGTCTCATTACAGTCATGAATTTTACATTCAGGGAATAAATAGCCTCATCACTGGTTAAGCCAACTCTAGGTTGATTTGAATAAGGAAATGAAATCACGTCTCTTTCCTTCCTCGGCCTTCATTGTTTGACTATCACTTACTCTGGGACAGAATATGAACATGACCCCTAATTTAAAAAAATATTTGCACTGCATTGCTGAGAACAGATAGCAAATTAGAGCCATCGTGAAGAGAATGAGAGTGCAGTCTCCTAGAACACCCTTCACTCTCTACAAAAAAAACATTAGTAGGTTTTACATTTAGTAGGTTATGCAACCTTGGATGGTTCTGTTGAATTGTGATGAATTTTTATTGCAATTTGTTTGTTTCCTTATTGGCCACAACAAAATGATTATAATGATTTTATGGAAAGCTTGTTTTACATTTACATTTTGTTTTGTGAAGGACACATGCCTAGCACTGATATCACCTGATATTGATCAACAAATCTTCCCAAAGGCTCATGTAACACTAAAACATAATCCTAAATATCGCCTCGCAATCCTGAACCCCATTCCTTTACATCTAGTTCAAGTCAAACATTTGCTCTTAGAAAGACCTGTTACCCATATCAGTTGTTGGTCCTTGGTATACATCCACCCCATAAGTCAGGAGTGCAGAACATGCTGTGTGTGTCCCCTAATACAAATTAACACCTTTGCCTAGGTTCGGCAAATTGATGATAGCTTATAGCAGTGAGCAAACTGAGCAGGGTTCTTATCTAATGGATAGCAGTGGGGCATGGCAGTGTTATTATGAAGCACGCAGGCCCATTGCCTCTAGATGGAGGGTAGTGCTGTCTCACAACTGGGATTAACACATGTCCCCCACAGCCAAGTAGCATGCAGCTCCATGCAGTTCCCTGACTATGGGGCACAAGTAGGGTTACAAGTGTTATTACTCTCACCTTTTAGAAGGGCTTTAGACAGAGAGATTATTAAATGAACCACCTTTGTATCCATAAGGCCATGCTCTCAGTATCTTACGATGCAGAGCCAGAGAAAGCTAGAACCTGTGTGGCACAGAGGTGACAGTAGGTTTGCACCTGTAGTTGCCTTTTTGGCGAAAGCAACTCTGCTCTTTAGTTCTGATGAACTTTCTCCCCCATGAAAGGACACAGACGTAATAGTTTACAATCACTGGAATAGTATGTTATAGCTAGACACTGCCTACACATCTTACCTTTTTCATTTTGTCACTAAACTTCCATAAACATCCTGCTGTCGGGAGAGTTTGTTTTATCTAATCTAGTTGAGATGGCTATACTTCAACATGAGAGAATGATTGGCAACATCTGCTCACAGAAAATGGTACAGTGTATTGTCATAATCGTCCCTCATTTTTAACTGGCAAAAATGTCTGTGTACTTCAGCTATGCTTTTCACAAAGTGTATCCTTTAAATCATTGTCAATAAATACATCTGATAATTGTCAGAGCAGACAGCTGTTTGTGAAAGCTTTGTTGTCTTGACTCGCTGCTTCCTGTCATTCTCACAGAGGGAGAAGTGAGTTTTATACACCCTGACTGCCATCCGGGGAATAGAGACATTTGCACATGAATCAATTGTCAACATCATTGTACTCTGACAACTCTGAGACAGCTCAAATACATTGAGAGATGTTGTTATGCACTTTTTTCTTTGTAGCATCCAAAGTTTACGCAGGTATTTTTTACTCATCATGTGATTCAGAGATGGAATATCAAGGTTATCTCATCATTATGAAAACATAACTGCAGAAAGCTTCAGAATTATGGACATGACGAGAACAGGAAACTATATTAAATATTTTCCTTTTTTCAAAATATCCCCTCTTTCAACAACTACTTGAAAGTGAGTCACTCAGATTATGATTGAGGCTCTTGTTGCTCAAGATAACTGCTTGACATTTGCTTATTCAGTCAGTGTCAGTCTTGCATAGTCAATTCTCCCTAAACTTGAAAGCTCTCTCCAACTTTGGCATTTTTCAATGTTCTGTCACTCAAGCAGGATTTGCTATGGTATCAATGAACAAAATATACACTTCACGGTGTAGAAAACATAAAGTGTATTTATTCCAGAAATAACATACAGTGCTTTCTATCCCTACAATCTGATTAAAAAAGATGGAGACAGTATAGGGGAAAAACATCTCCACAAACTAGGCCCAATAGCTGGTAGATATCAAGTCCTCCTTATGTCTTTTAAGCATTTCATTGTGGTGAAATGTTAATCTTCCTCCTTAACCCCATTTTGGAGGAGGTCCTCAGTAGCAGTATTGGTGTAGGCAACAGTTCCTAAAAGCTTGTTTAAATGCCAACATTAACAACCCATGATGATTTTCAGTCCAGTTAAGCAAGGGCTACTCCTAGACATTTGAAAGCCATTGGCCTCCGAGTCACAGCCCATGGGTTAATAAGTATTAAGAAAATGAAGATGTGCTGACCTGCTGTCGGCACAACAAGCCACTTACACGCCCAGGCAGGCAGTAGCACATTTATCCTCTGTGGTGAGAGGAACGCTCTCCAGTTACATGTCACCCTGCTGAACATCTCTTAAACATTGGACTTGTGTCAGTGCTCTCAGAGTGCTCCCAGTGAAAAGATAATCACTGCGATCAGTGTTCTTTTAAAGCTTGACCAGCCACAATAATCTGTTCACATCAACAACAGTGCACTCACTTGTGCTTAATGGCTCTTAAGTTCCCTGGCCCCAGACCCCTTTGGCCCCCTCCAACTCACAGCGCTCCAGCTGATCAATTAAAACAACTTTATCATTTACAGACCAATCAATAAGCAGTCCCGTTTGGCTCAACAGTTCTTGCCTACATTTGGTTTGCATGTGAGGAGTCAGTTGTTTCCAATCAATTGACTTCAATGTCATAAACAAAGCAAATTCACAGCCAGGGATCCATTACATGGGAGCTAAATGTTGATTTACTTTCAGTTTTCATGTCTCCAGGAAGGGCTTTTCTCTCCTCAGTCTGTTCACACCTTTACAGTAGGCTATGGAAACTCATTAAAAAGGCAGCAGATTGTTTATGGAATTCATATCATACAGTATAGTCATTTTCTTAATGACTGGTGGTCTATTCTGGCTTATTTTCCATGTAATGTTTAATCTAATTAAACGGTAATCTTATTGTACTGCACTACAGATCGTTAAAGACTGATACAAACCCTAATTTTATTAGGGAACAATCTACTCTACTTTAGGAGTGAAGCGGGAGTTGCATTCACATCAGTGTGGTAGGGAGATGAGTTGGAAGTTGATGCTATAAATGGGCTGATCCCTTAAGGGAACCTTACTTGACATGTGTTACTAAATCTTTCAGAGCTGCCATCTGCCTCCGTGTTAACTGCTGGGAATGCTGACCTCTGCCGGCAATAAGGTCATCCAGAACTGATTAAATCCTGAGTGGCATACTCACAATCCTCAGGGATGCTAAACGGAAGTTTTATACTTTCTTAATGTTGCTATTTTGAGACTTCAACTCATTCGATCAGTATACAACTTCCTTACTGAAGCAAATGTGTCAGCTCATTGTAAATTAAGGGTGTTGCTTCTGGCTATTGACTGTACAGCAATGACCTCCTGCAACCTAAACATGCTGAACACAGATGTATCACACAGTTGCATTAGCTTGTGGCTAGTAGGCCTCAATGGTAACTTATTAGTTTTGTCATTGCCTGTTGCTAGCAATCCTGAGCTTCACAGAAATATTCTATCCTTCAATACTTCATTTCCATAAGGACAACTGTCACTGTACCTTTTTCTCCTTCCAATCGCAGAGTTTTCAGTCGTTAACAAGGCATGAAAATCCCGACAATTCTGTTATTGTCTTCCGTGGGCATACACAGTGTGATATGACAGTGGTGGCAGGCAAAACTAATGAAGCTTTGAAGCTACACTAATGAGGTGTTTCCTATACAAATGTCCATAATGGAATGTTCTAAATATGAACATTTCACAGATATGCAAATATGTGACTTTTGAAATTGTGTTTTTTCATGATATGAAAGTAGAGACTCAGAGCTACAAAATGGTATATAATTCACTGCATTTGAGGAACAATGGGAAAGTAATTCTGTTTTGAAAGTTGATCAACTTTTGAGAAAATCACCTTTGAATGTTTTGCTATCTAGTGAAGAGCTCTTCTTTGTCTATCTACATCCATTCAGCATAGTTCACAACCTCACCCTAAGCTTTAGCCTCACCCATCTCGGTTCGCTCTAAAAGTGCACACTTAACGCTCTGGCCGATGATTTGTTTACCTCTGGATAACATGATACAGCCTAACCGGGTCTGCAGGCAACAATTTCATTATGCTTCATTTACTGACACCGGCCGTATTCAACGAGTGTTGTACACAAGTCACGTAATGTTAGCTAATGAGCCAGCCAGCCAATGTTAGCTAGTTAAACAATAAACAGTGCAAACAATGTCACAGTGCTGGGAGCTAACCAACCATGTTCAATGTTAGCTAGCAAACATTAGGCTCTAACTAGAACAGCACACGGCTTTGGGAAACGAATAATAACGTCAGCTAGGGAGCCAGCCAGCTAACGTTAGCTAGCTAGCTAACAGTACACTTTAGCTTGAAATTAATTCACTTTCCTAAAAAATGTGAAAACGTGTAATATCTGAAAATGTAATGTTACCTGTATACATCATTGTACATGGACGTGTCTCCCTGTCAGGAATGACAGCTTCACTAGACAATACATTTTTTTTAAACCGTGTTGGACAGTACTACCAACGCAAACTGACGAGCTTCTATGGCAGACCAATCCGAACTCCTTACTCTGCCTGTCCAGTCCTCTCATTATCTCAGCCAATCATAGCTAGTGGGAAGGTTGCTTCACTTTTTCTGTGGCTTAACCAACAAGGCTTGTAATTTAACAATTGTATTCGTATTTACAGATGGCATACAAGTTTGTTATTAAGGCACATGAAAGTTCACATGTTCAACAAGATATTTCTTCCAAAAAAACGCATTTCTCCTGTGAAGACTTGCGACATACGCCTAGTTTCCTGAATTGAGTGTTCTTGGTTTTCTCTTTTATCACTTGTTGAATAGGTTTTTTTTGTCACTTTTTTTCCAGTGAGCTCTCAATCTGGTTCTTGTGGCAGGCAGAGCTTACTGATAGGTTGCTCTAGTGTACTGGACTTTCTGCAATGCTTTGATTTCCTCTGGATACCTCTGTCTCTGGCTGAAGCGGATTAGCTCAATCTTAGTTTGGGCCAAATCTTCCACTGTAGGTGCTTTCTTATGCAGTGTTGCTTTGTATTTATTCATGTGATGCTCTAGAAGATTCTTCTGTTTGTAAAGGGTTAATCTCAGGCTGACTGATTGAAGCTCAGGGTAGCCCTCTGTCATTCCTGATCATCGAAGGCTGTCCCTCTCCACCGCTCACTCGTCTTGTAAGGAAGCTTCGATGCTTGTGGGATTATCCATTACGTACATGTACTCAATGTCTTTCATGGTGTTCCGACATCCAGTCAGGAGTAGCGCATACATGTGCAATGATTTCCCATCTTCTGTCTTGATCTGTGGCCACTTCAAAGCTTTATCCCCATGTAGGCAATGACTTTTTCTTCAGATCATCACCATAATGCTTTTTAAGTAGCTTCCTGTCTTCTTGATAGCAGCTTTTAGGTTTCATGTTCACAGCTGCAGACAAGATCTTGCGGTTCTCCACTGGTGTACTGTTTCAGGTAGTACAACTTATCTCGGCTGCCGTTCTGTCTTGCTGTCGATCGCATGCCCGAATGCTCTGATGGAGGACTTGTAGACGAGCGGGTCACCTTTGAACACAGGTATGTCTCTCTGCTGGAAATTTGAAAAATCTTGCTGCTTCACGAGCATCTCTATAATCTCCTTCTGACGCTGCATGAATTGATCGAGATCTGTCTCATATCTTGGTTTATCCTGTACGTGCATCACAGGCCTTTGGTGCTCTTCACTGGGATCTGGTCTTCAGCGTTCTGTACCTGGGCCAACTTCCATGCCTTCATTCTTCTATATGGTGGTGCATAGGGATGGACTCTGTACTCCTCGCTCTGTCTTGAGGCTCCTCTGGATCCTCCCTTGGCCTTGAAAAATCCATCCATGTCATCCAGTGTCATCATTGACTTCAAACCCTTTCAGCTTAGCATTGGATGCTGCAATAACTGTCTCTAGCATCAGTTGCTCCTTCTTAGCATTCAGCTGTGCTTTTTCAAGTTCTAAAGCTAGCTTCTTCTTTAGAGATGCTGCACATGCTACCAGTGCTGCATGTTCTGACTCTTCTTTTAAGCATGCTGAACCTGAGGAGCTGGTGGAGGAAGCTACTAATCTGCGTCCAGTAACAGAGCCATGTTTGCCTTTGTTCTTGCGCCGCAGCACTGAAACTTCTGAAATGCTGTCACCTGGATCAACATCATCATCATCATTATCTTCATCCTTTTTTCCACCTGTACATTTGTGTACTTTTGTGGTCTATTTCTCAGTATGTCGGACAAACTTGTTGATGCTTGCTGATTTAGGTTTAAAACAGTTAAGTTGATCAGCATTCTTCTCATCTTCAGGTAAGAGAGCTACAGTAGTACTTCTTCATTAAGAGTTTTAAACTCTCACTATAGAGCCCCACAGCGGAGGTGTCATAATACCCATAAAACCTAGCGGTCAAACAGGGAAATGGTTCCAATCGTTTTTCCACCATTCATTTTTCCCATAGGGGATTTTAGAAACACTTAAAATAAGGGCTGTGTTTTGTGTAGGCTAACCCTGGCATGACGTTTTG